>NW_027522795.1:0-146784 GCF_052094955.1 Ictidomys tridecemlineatus | reverse complement strand
TCTTCAACCCAGTCTTCAAACTCTGTGATCTGTAACAGTCCTTCTGGAGCCCTTCCCCACACTCTTCTCTCCGTAACCGGCCTTCTGCACCCCAGTCTCTAACCTCTGCTCTCTGGAAATATCTTTTTGCAACTCAGTATCCAACCTCTCTTCTCTGCAATGTTCCTTCTGCACCCCAGTCTCCAAATTCTGCTCTTGGCATCAGTCCTTCTTCACCCAAGTCTCCAGCCTCTGCTGTCTGCAACAGTCCTTCTACACCCCAGTCTTCAAACTCTGCTCTGTGTAACAGTCTTTCTGCACCCCAGTCTCCAACCTCTGCTCTCTGTAACAATCCTTCTGCACCCCAGTCTCCAACTTCTGCTCTCTGTAACAGTCCTTCTGCACCGTATTCTGAAACCTCTGCTCTCTGTTCCAGTCTTTCTATACCGCAGCCTCCAACCTCTGCTCTCTGTTACGGTCCCTCTATACCCCAATTTCCAACCTCTGTTTCTGTAACAGTCCTTCTGCACCTCAGACACGAAACTCTGCTCTCTGTAACAGTCCTGCTGCAACTCAGTCTACATCCTCTTCTCTCTGTTACAGTCCTTCTGCACCTCAGTCTGAAACCTCTGCTCTCTGCATGATCCTTCTGCACCCAAGTCTCTAATCACTGCTCTCTGTAACATTCGTCCTGCACCACAGTCACCAACCACTGCTCTCTGTAAGATCCTTCTTCAACCCAGCCTCAAAACTCTGCTCTCTATAACAGTCCTTCTGCAACCCAGTCTCCAATCTCTGCTCTCTGTAGCAGGCCTTATGCACCCCAGTCTCCAAACTCTGCTCTCTGAAACAGTCTTTCTGCACACCAGTCTGCAACCTCTGCTCTCTGTATTGGTCCTTCTGCACCCTAGTCTCACACCTCTGCTTTCTGTATCATAATTCTTGACCCCAGTTTCCAAAACTTGCTCTGTATAACAATCCTTCTGCATCTCAGTCTCCAACCTCTGCTCTCTGAAACAGTCCTTCTGCACCCCAGTCTCCAACCTTTTCTTTCTGGAACATTCCTTCTGCACCCTAGTCTCCAACCTGTGCTCTCTGTAACAGTCCTTCTGTACCGTAGTCTCCAACCTCTGCTTTCTCTAACGGTCCTTCTGCACCCCAGTCTCAAACCTCTGCTTTCTGTATAAGTCCTTCTGAACCACGGATTCCACCCCCTGCTTTCTGTAACAGTCCTTCTGCACCTTTGTCTCCAACCTCTGAACTCTGCAACCTTACTTCTGAACCCCATTTTCTAACTTCTGCTCTCTGTAACAGTACTTCTGTACCATAGTCTCCAACCTCTTCTTTCTGTAATGGTTCTTCTGAACCCCAGTCTCAACCTCTGCTTTCTGTATCAGTAATTCTGCACCCCAGTCTCCAAACTTTGCTCTCTGTAACATTCTTTCTGCACCTAAGTCTCCAACCTCTGGTCTCTGTGATAGTTCTACTGCACCCCAGTCTTTAAACTCTGCTATCAGCAACAGTCCTCCTGAACCCCAGTCTCCAACATCTGCATTTCTGAAACAGTTCTTCCATAAACCATTCTTCAACCTCTGTTCTCTGTAACAGTTTTCCTGTATGGCAGTCTCCGAACACTGTTCTCTGCAATGGTCCTTCTGCACCCCAGGCTCCAACCTCTGCTTTCTGTATCAGACCTCTGAGCCCCAGTCTCCAAACTCTGCTCTCGGTAAAAGTTATTCTGCACCTCAGTCTCCAAATTCTGCTCTCTTCAACAGTCCTCTGCACCCAAGTTTCCAACACCTGCACCCTGCAACAGTCCTTCTTCACCTCATTCTCCCACCTCTGCAATTTGCAACAGTCCTTCTCCACCCCAGTCTCCATCCTCTTCTCTCTTTAACAATCCTTCTGTACCTCTGTCTTCACCTCTACTCTCTGCAATGGTCTCTCTGCACCTCAGTCTCCAACCTCCACTCTCTGTAACAGTCCTTCTGCACCTCAGTCTTCAACCTCTGCTCTCTGTATGATCCTTCTGAAAACCCAGTCTCTAAACGCTGCCCTCTGTAACACTCGTTCTGCATCCTTTCACCAAACTCTGCTCTCTATAACAGGCCTTCTGCACCCCAGTCTGCAACCTCTGTTCTCTGTAACAGTTCTTCTGCACCCCAGTCTCAAACCTCTTCTCTCTGCAAAGATCCTTCTGAACCCCAGTCTCCAACCTCTGTAATCTCCAACAGTCCTTCTGCACCTCAGTCTGAAAACTCGGTTCTCTGAAACGATCTTTCTGCACCCCAGTCTCCAAACTCTGCTCTCTGTAACAGTCTTGTTACAACTCAGTCTCCAACCTCTGCTCTCAGTAAGATCCTTCTGCAACACTGTCTCCAAACTGTGCTCTCTGTAACAGTCCTTCTGCACCCCAGTCTACAACCTCTGGTCTCTGCCACAGTCCTTCTGCACCCTGGTATCCAACTTCTGTTTTCTGTAACAATCTTTCTGCACCTCAGTTTCCAAACTCTGACCTCTGCAATGGTCCTATTGCACCCCAGTCTCTAGCCTCTGCTCTCTGCAACGATCCTTCTGCAACCCAGTCTCCAACATTTGCTCTCTGCAACAGTCCTTGTGTACATCAGTCTGAAAACTCTGATCTCTGCAAGGATCCTTGTGCACCACAGTCTCTAAACTCTGCTTTCTGTAACAGTCCTTCTGAAACTCAGTCTCCAACCTCTGCTCTCTGTAACAGTCCTTCTGAACCTCAGTTTTCAACCTCTGCTCTCTGTAAGATCCTTCTACACCCCAGTTTCCAAACTTTACTCTCTGTAACATTCCTTCTCCACCCCAGTCTCCAATCTCTGCTCTCTGCAACGGTCCTTCTGCTCGACAGTCTCCAACCTCTGGTCTCGGCAACAGTCCTTCTGCACCCCAGTATCTAAACGCTGCTCTGGGTATCATTTCTTCTGCACCTCAGTCTCCAACCTCTGCTTTATGTAAGATCTTTCTACAACAAAGTCTCGAAACTCTGCTCTCTGTAACACTTTTTATGCACCCCAGTCTGAAACCTCTGCTCTGTGCAACAGTTCGTCTGCACCGGAGTCTCCTACCTCTGCACTCTGAAAGATCCTTCTGCACTGCAGTCTCCAAACTCTAATCTCCGTAACAGTCCTTCTTCACCCCACTCTCCTACCTCTGCTCTCTGTAACAATCCTTCTGCACCTCAGTCTCCAACATCTGCTCTCTGCAATGGTCCTTCTGCACCCCATTCTCCAAACTCTGTTGTCTGCAAGAGTCCTTCAGCATGTCAGTCTCCAACTTCTGCTCCCTGCAAAAATCCTTCTGCACCCCAGTCTCCAACCATTGCTCTCGGTAACATTTCTTCTGCACCTCAGTCTGCAACCTCTGCTCTATGTTAGATACTTCTGCCACACAGTCTCCAATCTCTGTCTCTTTAACAGTCCTTCTCCACCCCAGTCTTCAACCTCTGCTCTGTGCAACAGTTCCTCTGCACCCCAATCTCCAATCTCTGCTCTCTGTAAGATTCTTCTGCACCCCAATCTCCAAACTCTGATTTCTGTAACAGTCCTTTTTCACCCCAGTCTCAAACCTCTGCTTTCTGCAACAATTTTTCTGCACCCCAGTCTCCAACTTATGCTCTCTGCAACAGTTTTTCTGCACCCCAGTCTTTAACATCTACTGTTTGAAATAGTCCTACTGCATCCATTCTCCCACCTCTGCACTCTGCAACAGTCCTTCTGTACCCTGGTCTCCAAACTCTGCTCTCTGTAAAAGTCCTTTTGTACTGAAGTCTCGAACCTCTGCTTTCTGTAAGGTTCATTCTCGACCCAAGTCTCCAACCTCTGCTTTCTGTATCAGTCCTTCTGCACCCCAGTCTCCAACCTCTGCTCTCTGTAACACTTCTTCTGCATTTCATTCTTTAAAATCTGCTCTCTGTAACAGTACTTCTACACCCCAGTCTCCAAACTCTTCTCTCTGCAGCAGTCCTTCTACACTCCAGTCTTAAATCACTTCTCTGTTTAACAGTCTTTCTGCAACCCAGTTTCCAATTTCTGCTCTCTGCAACGATCCTTCTGCATCCCAGTCTCCAACATCTGCTCTCTGCAACCGTCTTTCTGCACCCAAGTCTCCAACATCTGCTCTCTGCAATGATCCTTCCGCACACCAGTCTCCAACCTCTGCTCTCTGCAATAATCCTACTGCACCCCAGTCGCCAACCTCTGCTCTCTGTAACAATCTTTCTTCACAATAGTCTCCAAACTCTGCTCTACGTAATATTCTTCTGCAACCCAGTTTCCAATCTCTGCTCTCTGCAACGATCCTTCTGCATCCCAATCTCCAAAATCTGCTCTCTGCAACCGTCCTTCTTCACCCAAGTCTCCAACCTCTGCTCTCTGCAATAATCCTACTGCACCCCAGTCGCCAACCTTTGCTCTCAGTAACAATCCTTCTGCACTGCAGTCTCCAAACTCTGCTCTATGTAATATTCTTCTGCAACCCAGTCTCCAAACTCTGCTCTCTGTAACAGCCCTTCTGCACCCAGTCTCCAACATCTGCTCTCTGTAACAGCTTTCTGCACCCCAATCTCCAAACTCTTCTCTCTGTATCAGTCCTTCTGCACCGCAGTCTCCAACCTCTGCTCTCTGTAACAGTCCTTCTGCATCTCAGTCTTTAACATCTGCTCTCTATAACAGTCCTTCTGCACCCCAGTCTCCAAACTCTGCTCTCTGCAACAGTCCTTCTACACTTTAGTCTTCAACCTCTGCTCTGTGTAACAGTCATTCTGTAAAGCAGTTTCCAATCTCTGCTCTCTGCAATGATCCTTCTGCATCCCAGTCTCCAACATCTGCTCTCTGCAACCGTCCTTCTGCAACCAGGTCTCCAACCTCTGCTCTCTGCAAGATCCTTCTGCACACCAGTCTCCAACCTCTGCTCTCTGTAACAATCCTTCTGCACCACAGTCTCCAAACTCTGCCCTACGTAATATTCTTCTACAACCCAGTCTCCAAACTCTGCTCTTCGTAACAGCCTTTCTGTACCCAGTCTCCAACCTCTGCTCTCTGTAACAGCCTTCTGCACCCCAGTCTCCAAACTCTGCACTCAGTATCAGTCTTTCTGCACCACAGGCTCCAAACTCTGCTATCTTTAACAGTCTCTCTGCATCTCAGTCTCCTAACTCTACTCTCTGCAACAGTTATTCTGCACACCAGTCTCCAAAATCTGCACTCTGAAACAGTTCTTCTCCACTCCAGTCTCCAACCTCTGCTCTCTGTAACACTCCTCTTGTATTGCAGTCTCTAAACTCTGCTGTCTGTAATGATCCTTCTAATCCTCAGACCCCAACCTCTGCTTTATGTATCAGTCCTTATGCACCCCAGTCTCCAACCTCTGCTATCTGCAACAGTCCCTCTGAACCTCAGTCTCCAAATTCTACTCTCTGCAAAAGTCCTTCTGCACCCATGTCTCCAAAACCTGCTCCCTGCAACAGTCTTTCTTCACCCCAGTTTCCAACCTTTGCTATCTGGAACAGTCCTTCTGCATTCCAGTCTCCAAACTCTGCTCTCTGCAACAGTCTTTCTACACTCCAGTCTTCAACCTCTGCTCTGTGTAACAGTCCCTCTGCAAACCAGTTTCCAATCTCTGCTCTATGCAATGATCATTCTGCATTCCAGTCTCCAAAATTTGCTCTCTGCAACCGTCCTTCTGCACCCAAGTCTCCAACCCCTTCTCTATGCACGATCCTTCTGCACCCTAATCTCCAACCACTGCTCTCTGTAACAGTTGTCCTGCACCTCAGTCACCAACCTCTGCTCTCTGTAAGATTCTTCTGCAACCCAGAATTAAAACTCTGCTCTCTATAACAGTCCTTCTGCAACCCAGTCTCCAAACTCTGCTCTCTGTAGCAGGCCTTCTGCACCCCAGTCTCCAAACTCTGCTCTCACAAACAGTCCTTCTGCACGACAGTCTCCAACCTCTGCTCTCTTTAACGGTCCTTCTGCACCCCAGGCTCCCACCTAAGCTTTCTGTATCATAATTCTTCAAACCAATCTCCAACGTCTACTCTGTGTAACAGTCCTTCTTCATCTCAGTCTCTAAAATCTGCTCTCTGCAACAGTCCTTCTGCACCCCAGTCTCCAAACTTTCCTTTCTGCAACATTCCTTCTGCACCCCAGGGTTTAACCTGTTCTCTCTGTAACAGTCCTTCTGCACACCAGTCTCCCACCTCTGCTCTCTTTAACGATCCTTCTGCAGTCCAGTCTCCACCTCTGCTCTCTGCAATGATTATTCTGCAACTCTGTCTCCAACTTCTGCTGTTTTCAACGATCCTTCTGCACCTCACTCTTCAAACTCTGCTCCCTGCATCCATCCTTCTGCACCCCAGTTTCCAACCTCTGCTCTCTGCAACGATCCTTCTGCACCCCAGTCTCTAACGTCTCCTCTCCTTAACACTCCTCCTGCAACCCAGTCTCCAACCTCTGTTCTCTGTAAGGTCCTTCTGCAATCCAGTTTCCAAACTCAGCTCTCTGTAACATTCCTTCTCCAACCCAGTCTCCAACGTCTGCTTTCTTCAACGGTCCTGCTGCAACCCAGTCTCCAACCTCTGTTCTCTGAAACAGTCCTTTTGCTCCCTAATTTCCAATCTCTGCTCTCTGCAACAGTCCTTCTGTTCCACAGTCTCCAAATTCTGAACTCTGTAATGGTCCTTCTGCACAATAGTCTCCAACCTCTGCTTTCTGTATCAGTTCTTCTGCACCACAGTCTCCAAACTCTGCTCTCTATTACAGTCCTTCTGCACCTCAGTCTCCAAACTCTGCTTTCTGGAAGATACTTCTGCAACCAAGTCTCAAAACTCTGCTCTCCGTAACAGTCCTTCTGCACACCAGTCTCAAACTTCTGCTCTCTGCAACGATCCTTCTTCACCCCAGTCTCCAACCTCTGCTCTCTGCAACAGTCATTCTGAACCCCAGTCTCCAACATCTGCTCTCTGCAAAAGTGCTTCTGCACGTCAGTCTGAAAACTCTGCTCTCTGCAACAATCCTTGTGCACCCCAGTCTCCAAACTCTGCTTTTTGTAACAGTCCTTCTGCACCTCAGTCTCCAACTTCTTCTCTCTGCAACAGGTCTTCTGCACCCCAGTCTTTAACATCTAGTCTCTAAAACAGTCCTTCTACACCCCTGTCCAAATGCAGAAAAAGGAGACCTGAAATATCGCTCACCCTGTAAAAAATCAACCCAAAATTCATTAAAGACCCAGGCACTAGACCAGAAATTATGCAGTTTTTAGGGAAAAAAACGTCAATACTCCAACCTAAGGCAGAGGCAATGACTTTCTCAATAGGATGACAAAGCTCAGGGATAACACCAAAAGTTAGCTAATAGGATGGCATCTAATTAAGAAGGTTCTGCACAGCAAAGCAGACAATTAGAATATGAAGAGAGAACCTACGGAAAGGGAGAAAATCTTTATGAGGGGCTCCTCTAAAAGAGGATGAATATTCAGAATATTAATAAAGAACTCAAAAAACTTAACATCAAACCCACAATTATTAAATAACCCAATTATCAAATAACCCAATTACCAAATGGGAAACTAAATGAACTAAACAGACACGTCTTAGAAGAAAATATGTGAGTGGCCAACAAATATATGAAAATAATTGCAAGTCAAGACTACCCTGAGATTTCATCTCACTTCAGTGACAAAGGCAACCACCAAGAATACAAACAGAAATGAGTGTGACAAGGAGAAAATTGGAGAGAGAGGAGCACTCTCACCCTGTTGGTGGGCATGTAAATCAGCACAACCACCACGGAAATCAGGATGAAGGCTCCTCAGGAGTATCCATGGACCACCCTGCGACCCAGCTCTACCTCTGCTTGGTATTTATCACAGCGGATCGAAATCATCATACTATAATGACACATACATGCCCATGAACCAGGCGAGGTGACATCAGTGGACGAATGGATAAAGAACATCTGGTATATGCACATTGGAATTTCATTCAGCCATAAAGAAGAACGAAATTATGTCATGCTGGAAGATGGATGGATCTTCAGAACATTAAGGGAAATAAGCAACTCAGAAAGTTAAGGGCCGTATGTTTTTCCTCTGTTAAAACTAGAGGGGTAAAAGGAAGGAAAGTTGGGAAGGGCGTCTCATAATGAAAGTTGAAGGAAGATCAGTAGAGTCAAGGCACCAGAGGAGGAGGTGAGGAAAAGGGAAATATTGGAATGATATTGGCCAAAGTTCACGGTTATTTTGTGTGCATGTTCAAATATGTGTCAGGAAATCCCACCATTATGGACCACTACAATGCACCAATGAAGTGTGAAAAGAAGAGTTTCACATTAGATGGGACAGGCACTATTCTAGGAGGGTGCCCATTTTTTCCCATCTATAAATACCACGATCATTTACCACTGTCAAAAATCTTTACAGATTCAAATGTTCTGATCACTGCTTCACCACATGGCCTCTTCTACTTCAGGGTCCCCTTATTCTCACTGAAATCAGGAAGCCCGTTTCAATGATGCCATCTGTTAATGTCTTCCCAGGCTGCCAAGGACAGCGGCTGCGGGTTTCACAAGGATCTGGTGCTGCCTTCTGAACGCATGTTCACGAGGCCTTGGCGAAGGCTGGTGCTCCAGGCCCTCCTCCAGATACAGCTGTGAGGCCAGGGAAAAGGTCACATAACACTCCATCCAACACCTTATTTATTTCTGATCACAATCCTCTCCATTATTTCAGGATCATATTGGTCATTGAACTTAAGCAAACACTGAGTCCAGATTTCAGTACATAAACCAAAGAGAGTCTAATAGCCATTCCCCGTGGCTCAGGAAAATCCTTGGCCCTAACATTTCTGGTGATTAATTCCCGGTGACTGCATTCAAGATGATCCAGAAATATGTCCTGACTTCTTTGGTCTAGAAGACTCAAACAAATTCTCTTATATATCTTAAGGCTCCTATTAACAAAATACAGTAAAATATTTACCTTTTATTTTGGTGTGACCCTTATACTCTCCTGGACTATATTTTATACTCTTACCTGAGGCGTTCTAGAATCAGACCCCAATTAAGAGTCTGGTGACAATGTGGGATGATGGATGAGCATCTTAAAGACAATTGGGCTGGGGATGTGGATCAAGCAGTAGTGCGCTTGCCTGGCACACGTACGGCCCGCGTTCGATCCTCAGCACCACATACCAACAAAGATGTTGTGTCCGCCGAGAACTAGAAAATGAATATTAAAACTTCTCTTTCTCTCTCTCTCTCTCTCTCTCTCTCTCTCTCTCTCTCTCTCTCTCTCTCTCCCCCTCTCCTCTCCTCTCCTCTTCTCTCTCACTCTCTCTTAAAAAAAAAAAAAGACAACTGCCCAGGTAGAGTCATTATAGGGTCTTCAATTCAGGAAAAGCTAGTCTCCTTGGGGGAGGAGGGGCTACTTCTGAAAGCAAAGAGGGTTAATGGAGATTTCAGGGTTCAAGGCTCTGAGATTTGTCTAATTCCACTGGTATTTTGCCATTCTAATTAACAGGGTCTCAATAATTCCCCCATTAATGTCCTAATTGACATAAGAGAGATCTGGAGAAATTGTGGATTTATAATTTTCTTTGTACTTCTGCAATTTGGAGAATTGGATGTTTTAATCTGATATTAACCTTTAACAGTTTCCAGAGAGAAAATATTTCTGATGATCTGAACCTGAATTGAAGGAGGAATAAAATGCTTGATCCTATCATTTTCTTTCTGTAAGTCTCCCACTCCAGTCAGTAACAGCAGTCTTTAGTCATGTTGTAATGTTCATTCCCACCCTGAAGGTCGATGGTGTTATTCCAAAGCTCAGTTTTCCATAGACATTGGATTTCAGGCCACGATAACTTAAAGTCTCTGTTGGTCATTGCACACCAGGAATTATCAGGTCTCTTTTCCCATGGGCTGTGACATCATCAACATATTCAATTCCCTCAGGTCAGACATCCAACCTACCTCCTCAGATCTGTTGTCTAGAACCATCTCTGATGTAAACCACTATTGTGGTCAGTGCCACCATGGTCAGGTAGAGATGAAGAACGACTCTTGATGTCTTAGGGTAGAGGAAGTTGACACAGAAAAAGGTTATAAAAAGATTGGGAGATCTAGAAGGAAAAAGAAAAATAGGGCAGGTGACACCACCACATATATGGAAACACTAACATCCCTGGAAAGAGACACTCATTCCACGCTACTGTGACCCACATTCAGGAGCAGCTGTCTAGTAGCCTGCACAGAGCTCCTGGTACCAAGGAGATTAGTTCCTGCCTCTACAGGGCTGGTTTGCTGCTGCAGCTATGGGATCCAAAAATAACCCGCTTTCTTTCTTTCACTTCTTCCTCTCTGCCTAGTTTTCTCTGATCTTAAAATAACCTCCTAAAATGGAGGCCTGCTGGCAGGGGAGTGTGGGAAACGAGGTTTTGGTACTTTGTGTCCTTCTGGTGTGGGGAGAACACAGAAGGACAGATATGGTGCTGAACACCCACTCAAGGTGTCCAACACACTGAATCTGAAAGTGGGAAAAGGGTGTTTGTGAAAAGAGAGGAGAGAAAGGAGTCTCAGAGATTTTAAAAACGGGAGTTGGAGTTGAAGCTGCAGATACAAACTCTCTAACCAGGTGCCTACAAGTCCCTGGGAGGCATCTTTTTTATGATGACTGTATACTCCAGTTTGAAGATTGGTCTAGACTTTGATCGTGCAAAGGGATGCACACCCTCCAGCCAGCTTCCTCAGGGCACTCTGGACCTCATTGCAACTCAGGCTGTGAATGACGGGGCTCAACAGGGGGCTCACCACACAAAAGAGCACAGAGACAAGGGTGTCCATGTCCAAACTTCTCTGGGCCTGTCATAGTGGAAGTTGGCTGTTCCATAGAAGACCACCAAGACAGTGAGGGGGGATGCACAGATGGAGAAGGCCATCCTCCTGCCCTGGGAAGAGGGAATCCCCTGGATGGCCACCATGATGAGTGTGTAGGAGCCTGCAGTGAAGAGGCAGGGGCTCAGGCTCATGGTGGCACTGACAACATTGAGCGCAGACTCGATGACAGAGGTGTCTGAGAAAGAGAGCTTCAAGAGCAATGGGGTGTCACAGAGAAAGTGGTTGAACTGGTGGGACCCACACAGAGTGAGTGTGATGGCCAGCACCGTGTGTGTGACCAAATTCACCAGCCCACACAGCCAGGACCCAGTCACCTGGCCAACACAGACCTTCACACTCATGATGACTGGGTACTGAGGAGGATGGCACGTGGCCACACAGCAGTCATACTGGCCACACAGCCAGTAAGAAGCCTTCTGTGCCAGCACTTGTCAGTAAGAAGAAGATCTAGGAAAGGCAGCCCTCATAAGAAATGGCCTTCTTCTCCCAGAAGAAGTTCACCAGCAGTACTGGGAGGGTGCTGGATATGTAGCAGACGTCCAAGAAGCTCAAATTGCTTAGAAAAAAGTACATTGGAGGGTGGAGAGCAGGAGTGACCCTGGTGGCCACTATTATGAGCATATTCCTCAGGAGAGTGGTCAGGTAAATGACCAGAAAGAGCAGAAAGATCCAGCTCTGTAGGTTGGAGTGGTTGGAAAATCCCAAGGAGATGAAGTGTCCTAATGTAACAGTTTCTGTTACTCTTGCCCCTGAAGATTACAGCTTTTGTTCTATGCAAAAAATCAGGAAATGGGTCTGGGAGGAGTTTTGGCTGCTGTTGCTGCTCTTTGTCCCTCCACCTATCCAAGAAATGATACCGTTAAAGACACTTTCTCAGAATACTTCCCTATCTTCCTGGGAGCATTTGGTGGAATCCATAGAGAAAAAAAAATACAAACATCTTATGTCTATAGCCCTCTGGGTCTTTATGCTCTTAAACCAGTCTATACTTAGTCTTTAGCAATCCATTAACTATTTTTTATTTGAGTTTTCTTTTTATTATAAATAAACTCCTATGTATCTAGTGGGTTCTCCCATAGTTAAAAAAATGCCTGGATTATTTTGGTTGCTTATCTCTCCCCAGACTTTGGTTAGTTGTTTGCCTTATAATCTTCATACCTAATAAGTGAAGGAAAGTCATTAATTTGCATTATCTTCTGCTCTTTTTGGTTATTATAATGATGAAAACAACATGCTTTCTAGCTATTTCGATAGATACTCAAGGTGAAATTGAAGTCTATACACTTACTTTTCAAAAATATTTACTAATTTCTAATTTAGTTAAATATGTAGAAACAATCCCATCCCATTCCTAGCATATTTCCAAGGAAATTAATGCACAGTTCACAAAAATTCTTGTGTAAAAATTCATAATAACTCAAACAAATATTATGCCTTCAGCAGAAGGACAGAAGACAAATCACGGTTTATCATGCAGTGGAATAATGCAGTTACTTTAAAAACACAAATACTGAAAGATTAATAACATTGAAAAAAGCCAGATACAAAATATGTAGTGTATGTTTCCTTTAAATAAATTTCAAAAATTAACAAAACAGCTATAATGGTCAAGTAATAATGGTGGTCTTTTTTTTTTTTTTTTGGAGCTCAGGGGTGATATCAGTTGAAGCATGAAGGAATTTTCTAAAGTGATGGAAATGTTTTATATCCTGATTTTGGGTAGTTCATATATATGTAAAATATTATAAACCTGTACACTTTATATCTGTGTATTCTTTGAGTACAAATTATAGTTCAATTTTTAAAAATAGCCTTATTTTAAAAATAAGTAATTAATGGGGAAGAGTGGTACCTGCCTGTAATCCCAGGTACTTGGGAGACTAAGGCAGGAGGATCATAAATTTGAAATTCTGCAAGGCCCCCCGCCCCAAATAATTGAAAGCGCTGGAGATATAGATTCATGGTAGAGTGCCACTGGGTTCAATCCCCAGTACTGCAGTAAGTAAGTAAGTAAGTAAGTAAGTAAGTAAGTAAGTAAGTAAGTAAATTGATAAATAGAAGTGAAAGCATTTTTTCAAGATGATTTTTAACTCAGGATTGGTTGGAACCACATCTATATATTTTTATAGGTCTCTAAGAGGTTAAATATTTTCTCCCATTTTTTGCATTTCTCTACTTCTTTTTTACCACAGTGATAGTCCAGGACATATCACATTTTACAAGTGACATCAGTTGTTTCCTGATCACAATCTGTTTGAAGCAGTGAATGTGATTGGTGGGTGCATTCGGTCTGTATCACAGATACAAAGCCTTGCTCACCATGATGGATGGGCGTGTGCATGTGTATGTGTGTGTGTGTGTGTGTGTGTGTGTGTGTGTGTGTGTGTGTGTTATTGGTTGTGGGATTGATCTTGACTGAGAACACTGTCTTATAGTTAGTGGGATGGCAAGTTGGCATCTCAGGCAACATTGATGGCAGAAATCTCAAAAATATAGCAGAAATCTGCCATCTAAGGCTCAGCAAGCTCAGAACACTTGGTTATCCTAATTGCTATAAATGGAAATACCCTCACTATTGAGCTTCTCTGAGACCTGCATCACACTGGGGCGGGAGGAGGGAGCCCATTTCCATAGAGATGTACCCTGTTCCTATTGAGACTCCAGCTAGGCTTCAAGGGGCTGGTGGGATAGTACCAGTGGATGCTGCCAAGCCCTTGGTTATTCTGAGGAGCCTGCTACTTCAAGGGAGGTGGCAGGGTATCAGCCTATGGGGCTGGGACTAGGCTCTGTGAAGTTGTGTCAGGCCTGATTTCTAAGCAAGGTACTTGGCAATAGAAACCTCGGAAAACGTCCCACCCCCCACCATGCCATGGGTAAGAGAGCCCAGGTGTGTCTCTGGAAGCCAGGCTTGTGTATGAGCATGGACATCAATGATTGCAGAGTATCAACAATAGTTGCCCATAAATCTCTTTCAGGTGAGTTCAGATTGAAAACAGGGACATCTGGAGGGAGATAGACTGGGTTTTAGAAAATCATCAGATCTCTAGGTCTAGAACACGCAGATAGACCCACTCATGGAATTGTGCGTTTGAGTCCAAGGATCAGGGGTCGATAACTGTGAAACCTGGTTTCCCAGGTTTTAGACACACCTGTTTAGTTCAAAAGAGTGGTCTGAGTGCGAAAACAAGATCAAAATGAAGTGCTCTGTATCTGAAGACGTGTTGTGTTGAAGGTGGGAGAAAATCTCTGAAGCCTTCATGGAGAAGGATATGGAGAAATTTAAAGTCCTACTTGAAGAGGACACGGTATAGACAACAAATCAGTTTGTGCAGGCTGGCTAGCTGGTGGGATCACTCAGGAAAACACGAATATGTGAGGAATAGCAGATGTAGAGGAGGGTTTGGTGGATTTGATTTGAATAATGTTGAATGTGAGTTATCTGTGGGATAATCACGTGGAAATGCTCTTCACAGACAGCCTAGAACTGCAGGTGTGGATTTAGGAGTCATTGTCTTGAAGGCAACTGTTACAGCAAAGGTTAAATATGAAATCCCCCAGGAGAATAGAGAAAGTAGAGAAGGAAATAGAGAAAGTAGGGATTCTTGTGATACTTGGTGTTCACGAAAATTGTGGTAAAAGTTTATCCAGAAATGACTAAAAACACCACACTTTCTAGGTCAGTTGTAGGTATCGCTTTCTCTAAATAATTTCCCTAAACAAGAGGAAATACAATAAATCAACTTTGAAATGGAGCTGGAAGCTACATGCACTTGACATTTCTTATGTTCTCTGTTTTCTCTATCAACTACCTGGATGAACTTCAAGTCATTTAGAAATCAGTGACATGTACTTTCTTTTAACTCCCCATATCAAAAAGATCAATATGACAATCTCTTTTATAGGTAGCTACCTAGATGTTTTCAGAAAAAGAAATAAAATTCCACATAGAAGGCAGTTCCAGCAGATTTTACTATGGGAAATTGGTACATGGTCTGTGGATGTGTAAAAGGGAAAACTAAACGTAAATGTTCAGGGATTTAAAAATACAATCTCTGAAGTTGTGCATACTGCTATTGTATAGGTCTTAAATATAAAGGTCACTTCAGGAGGGACAGTTTCATAGGGCATTAAAAAAATCTCCCAATGTATGTTTATATAATTTTATCTACATATAAGTTTTTCCTTGGTTTTACTGGCTAATTTCTTGTAGGTCACTGGTGTGGGGTAGGGTGAAAAATGATACCCAATCAATTTTCCTTATTCTCTATGCTCTTTATTTATGTAGGGCATTAGATTGAATCATCATCATAGTCACTATTAGAATCCATTATTAACAATCATAACTCATGAATGACACTTTGTGACACAATATGTATTTGCTCCTTAGAATTTATATAATGTAGCATAGGAATTTGATCAACTTAATAGTAAACCCTCTGTTCTGCAATAATAATAACCATAATCATCATAATCATCTAGGGCATATTTCATAGAAAAATAATTTGAGTGTGAGTCTTCTTAGATTGCTTCAATACATATAAATGCCTGACTTTAAAAACTTTGTTTAATGTAGTTTAAAAGTGGCATGTTTTCTGTAAAAATTAAATTGAATTTCGGATAATCCATTCTATCAAAACTCAGTGAATTTCTTTAAAAAGATGTATTTTTACATACCTGAATCCAATCAGGATTTTTCAAATTGAGTAACGAATAGAGACATACATTAGATAAAAATACCTAACACTTATTAAATGCCTATAAGACTTTTACGTGCATTAACTTATTTGGTTTACACAACAACCTTTAAGATAACCTATTATCCTCATTTTACATAAAAAAGAATTAAAATTAATGCACAATATATTAGTGCAAGTAGGAAAACATCAATGAATCCCTTTAATTTGCATAATGTACATTAATTTGTACATTTAATATGTATTAACAATTATGATTTAAGAAACAAAAAAGAAATTGACTCAGAAAATTTATCATGTAATAACTATTATTTGTAGTGATACTTTGTTACCTGATGATAATACCATATATTAGTAAACTGTCTTATTATCTTCAATGCCCAGACATTCTTGTCCTTGGTTCTAATAATTCATTGCACATGATTTATAGGCCAACACAGCTTTCATTTAAATTCCAAATCTCAGGGCCTTAAGAAGCTTAAAGTATTTAAATTTTAATAGAAAGTCGGTGCTTCAGTTAAGCACAACTAATTTTAAAATCTAAATATAAACAAAATAAAATAAATAAGTCTAGAATCTTAAAAGAAAAAATTTATTTATTTTTTTTTTTTGCTTTTGCAATAAATGAAATGTTTTGCTGACTAACTTTAGGGATTCATTTCCACAAACAAAAAAAGTAAATGGGCATGACCAAAACGAGGAAGAATGGTGTGATCATGAAAACCCTTATGCACATCAGGGAAACAATGATTCCTATTTGATCTCAATAGCACAAGCAATGATTAAAATTTTTAAATCCAATTTTCATGTTGCCCAGTAAATTGCTTAAAACACACACACACAGACACACACACACACACACACACACACACACACACACACATACAGACACACACAGTACAAGGTCAATGTATTCAGAAAAAATATCTGAATGATTTCAGGTTCTTGTGGCAATGTGATTTTATTACTGTGAAATCTATGAGCTATCTGACCTGGTCCAGAGTTGTCTTCATATCCTTCCATGTGGTGTGGGTGCTTGGAGCCGAGGGCAAGATCAGAGGTCATTGTGCAGAAAAGTTGGCCTCAGTCAGTGAGTTCCAAGTGTTCCCAGTGATGCTGGTCCAAGGACACACTTTGGGGGAGGCTGGGCTCTTTCACCTAACATGCAGGGATGCCCTTACCCCTAACTCGTAGGTTTAAAATCTTATCAAATTCACCATAAAAAAGCCTCCCTCCTGTCTTGGAGATTCAGCACTCAATTCAGCATTTAACATCTCTTTCAGCTCTGTTTTTTTGGGGCCAGGGTGTAGGGGGGCAGTTACCGGAGATTGAACTCAGGGGCTTGACCACAGAGCCACATCCCCAGCCCTATTTTATATTTTATTTAGATACAGGGTCTCACTGAGTTTCTTGGTGCATTGTTTTTGCTGAGGCTGTCTTTGAACTCACTATCCTCCTGCCTCAGCCTCCTGAGCTGCTTGGTTACAGGCCTGCACCACTGTGCCAGCTCTTTCAGTTCTTTTTATTTCACCTGTGCTTCTTCTAGCATAAAGGGGAAAGGGAAGACAAATTATTACCTTTTACAATATGTCAGAGCCTTCTAGTTATAAAATTCTTCAAAATAAAATATTCTCTTTTCCATTTAGGATTTTAAAATTTCTTTTCTTGGTAGTGGTTAGTTTCAATTCAAATCAATTTTGTTCCTATAGAGGGTCTAATTTAGTCCTAAGCCAGATCTACTAAGAAACTCAAAAAGGATAAGATCTGATCCTTGTGCTGCTGCGCCCCTCCCCTGACTCAGGCATGGCAAGGCCCTACTGAGGTGGATGGCACAAGGCATCCATCCTCTGGAGGAGCGCAGTATGTTTCTGGGAATGGGCTGATTTTTTTTTTTGTATTCCTTTAATAAGTATAGTTTTGATTTCTCATATGACCATTAAGTATAAAGGAAAAATCATGACTTTCCCAATTAATGCAACTACTTCTAAAGCATAGATATGTTTGCTCTAAATGCAATGATTTAGCTGTGGAGGTTAAATTGTTAATGTCGAAAGAAAAACTCCCTGTATTCCTTTCAAGGAAGTTTTTGAGAAATTAAATTGCAATCTAGAGAAGGAAAATTAATGTTAAGAAGATAGATTAGTGCTTAGTACTGGGCAACTTGTTCTTGTTCCTGTGCACAATGGTTTTTGCTCTTACTTTTGTTTGATTACAAGTAATAACAAATCAACTACTTGCCATAACCATGGCACCGGTTCCAGTCAGTAAGTCAAGAAAGAATACTCAAGGTATAGGCCAATAGTTGGGGACATATTTAACTATTATTAAAAGTTAACTAAGCAGAAACAGCTCAAAGCATAACTCAAACTGAAAGAACAAATGCTTGCTTATGCATAATCCAAGATACATTCTTCTATTCTAATTGTAGCTACGTAATATTTTGTTTTGTTTGAATAATGATTCCTGTTATGTAACCACAAAGTACTGTAAGCCTGCCAAAATGAAAAGTATATATGATCAACTTCACAAGTAAAGATTGGGATCAACACCTTCACTTTGGTGTCTTTGTTGTTTCTCCACCCCCTCTTTCGCTGACTCCTCACCATATGTTCGTCTCCTGAGACCCCCTGTTAGAGCTGGTCTCCGACACTGTCCTTCAACCAACTTACAATCTAATGGGAAGATGAACTCAATATGTGCAGGAAACTTGGTAACAATTCTATGTAATCTACAAATTATCGTTATTTTCCCTTAGTGTTTGCTTGGGCAGCTCTGGGAATGGAGCACTTAATACTTGTCAAAGCCCCTCATTCCATCTTGAATATGTGCTCCTTCAGGTCCTAGTTGGACCTCTCAATTGTGTTCTAAACACTAGGGCAACACCTTGTGTAAATGTGCACTCAGTAAAGGTTTGAAGAATGAAGAAGGTCTGTCAAGTACATCAATGGAGCAGAGTTTTTAAAAGATTCTTTAAAGACGTTACTTTGTGCGACCTAAAGGATCTAACAGAGACTTGACAGAGGCGAGAGGACATTTCTATTCAGTGGTTCTGGTGCAGATATCTTGCTGAGAAAAATAAAGCCTCTGTGGGCATAAGTGAGGCAGTATAGCCCAGCGGCTTCTGAGGAACTCAGTGTCTCCTGTCTCCTTATCATATCTCTTATGGAGACCATCGGCTCATTTCCCACAGAACAAGAAGCTCTGCATCTTTCTTTCCCAATCAGTCATCTCAAAGTCAGGTGATCGAGAATGAAGGCACTTATGAGTGATCCCAAAATATAATATTTCTAAAGGAGGGGGGTTGTGTATGAAGTAGATTATTCACAAGCTTCAGGGATTTATTACAGTTAATAAATTGCTTGCAACTCCCCTCCCCAAGCATCCATGTGTTGTAAGATAAAGATGAAAACCCCTAGTTAGTGAATGAATACGTTTCTAAACATAACTTCTTCTACAATAATGATTTTTATTTAAACAGATATTTTGGTAGGTCTATTGTTATGCTATATTGTATCAAAATGGGAATGTGTCCCTATATTTTCTCCCTAAAAATTATTCCTTTCTGTCCTGCTCTTCAAAAGCAGAGGATTAACACTTAGAATTATCTATTGTTTACCATAAGTAATTTCCCACACACATCATCTCACTTAAGGAATATAGGCATCCCAGGGTTTCTGGTTATGTTTTGGGTTTTCTTCCAGTACTGGAGGCATCATGCTAAATCTCTCAGGTTTTGTGATAACCTCTGAAGTTATTTCTACTCTGGCAATACAAGTAGTATTGTGGAAACTTAGACACACATATAAAAGGTGCTACGATAGGTCATTACATAAATGCCATCAAAATGGTAATGAAAATATGTACAATATTCTGTAATATGTTTTTAAGGTGTAGGTATATCCTGATTCTGGGATAGTGTTATTGAAAATTGTGATGGTAAATAAACTACTTAGCAGCAACTCTCACAGAGAGGCGTAGATTTCTGGTTTTGGTGTGGCCCTTGCTGCTCTCCATACTAGCACCTGGGCTGCAAAGAAAGCTCTTGCTAAAACTGGCTGTTGGTCTCCATTCACCACAAAACGGACCTGTTATTCTGAAAGTTGCCTGTCGCATACCAGTGGCCTCATGAAAGAGTCAAAATTTTATGATCTCTCACAATTCATTTTCCTGTGATGGACATTTATAGAGGTCTGGGGCTGACCTGTTGAAAATATGCATTTAGCCTTTCCTCTGCAGCTGCTCTGGTACTCCTCAATGTACAAACACAACTCAAGGGCAACAGCTTGAGTTCAACTGCAACAATGAAGAGCAGTTAATTCGCTGTTGGATTCATTAATATTTTGGCAATCACCTGTACCCATCATGCAGCGAGAAGATCAGCGTCCTCTCTCTTCTGGGATGTGGGTGAGCGAAGTTCAGAGTGAGATTTCTGCTAAGAAGTTGTGGGTGGCTGAAACCTCAAGACTGCCTTCCCTTCCCACTAGGGAGAGAAGGGGTCAGGGTGGGTGTACACTTATTGGGATGGATTTCGCATGGCATATGAAGTTTTTTCTTTATGTTACATACTTTGCCGGATGGACAGATATCAGAAGCCACAATATTAAAAACATCCCCACTATCTTCAGCTGATCCTCTCCTGCTAAGGGCTGATCCCTTAACAAAACCTGTATGACTTCGTGCCCCTTAATTTTATGATCCTGCTCATGACCTGGTAAAGAAATTGTTTGCTATGGAGTTTAAAAGTAGGGGAAAAAAAAGAGTCATCAAACAGCTCTTTCGGACACAGATGGAGAAAAGACAACATGCTTGAAAGTCTTGTAGTATTTTACTGCACAAAAATAAAAATAAAATATTAGATAAAGAGGTAAGTCTCTAAAACTTAAAATTTCCCATAATACAATGGGGTTTTCCTCATGCTTAGGAGAGACACATTAAAAGTACTCCTAAAAGATTTTAGAATGATTAGCCATCAGGGAAAGGCAAAGCTAAAGCACATTTGATAAAGCACTTCACACATTCCAGGGTCATCACAATAAAAAGAATGATAATAATGTGTTGTTAAGGTAGTGAGGAAATCAGAAGCTTTATTCACCACTCTTAATAATAAGGTAAGCTGGTTCCACTGGTCTGAAAATGATCTGGAACTTTTTCAGAAAGTTAAATATGGAGTTAACGATCCACCTCTTCCACTCCTACTTACAAACTCAAAATAAATAAAAAAGTTGTCCACCAATGATTTGAATGTTCATATAATGTTCATATTATATATAATGTTTATATTATATATACAAATCTTATTCATATTAGTCAAAAAGTGAAAATGACCAGGCAGGTCTGTAATCTAGCTACTCAAAAAGCTGAGGAAGGAGGATCACAAATTCAGGGACAACCTGGGCAAATTTACAAGACCCTGTCTCAAAACAAAATTTTTAAAAGGGTTGGGCTTTGGCTTAGTGGTAGAACATTGTTTAGTGTGCAGGAGGCTCCGGGTTCAATCTGCAGTACAACAACCACACAGACAATGTAAAAATTACAATCCAGTGGGAAATGAAAAAAGAAATGTGGCATTTTCATAAGATGGAAATCAGTCACAATAACAAGGAATAAACTAAAATACTTACAGAAACTGTAATATAACTGAAAATTGCAAACATCCTAACTGAAAGAAGTCAGATCCAAAAGGCGTATATGATATTACTTCATTAAAAATATCCACAGAAACTCGACTGTTTACATGGGTCTTTCCACATGAAGGAGAAACACAGAAATGGTGTTTTTTAAAACTTAGAATCAAGATCCATTAGGAAAATGCAAGTCAAAGTCACATTGCACATAGCACTTCACATTCACTAGTGTTGGCTAGAGCTGAAATACTGGGGGAAAGGAGATTGACTGCTTTGGGTATAGGCTTTTTTTGGAGAGAAAAGTAATAAAAATATTCTGAAATACCTGTGGATTAGAGAACCCAGGTGAGGTCACAATGTGTCACATAATTAGCACAGTGTGCTTCCCCTGGTTGGAGGGGCACCACAGTGGTCATGAGACACTGTGTATGGAGAGAGTGTCTTTTAATTGCTGCTGAAATGTTCACATATTTCTACAACTAAGACATTTCCTAGAATGAAACCATCATCTAGTTCTAATCTCACTATATAGTCTGTCTCCCAGCAAGCTTCCTCAGCACACTCTGGACTTCGTTGCTTCTCAGGCTGTGAATGATGAGCTTCAACATGGGGGTCACCAAACAGAAGAGCACAGAGACCAGGGTGTCCGTGTCCAGCCTTCTCTGGGCCTGTCATAGTGGAAGTTGGCTGTTCCATAAAAGACCACCCGACAGTGAGGGGGGATGCACAGG
This sequence comes from Ictidomys tridecemlineatus, assembly GCF_052094955.1. NCBI lineage: Eukaryota > Metazoa > Chordata > Mammalia > Rodentia > Sciuridae > Ictidomys > Ictidomys tridecemlineatus. The sequence continues at coordinate 124,834 of NW_027522795.1, read as the reverse complement.
TGGAGAAGGCCTTCCTCCTGCCCTGGGCAGAGGAAATCCCCAGGATAACCGCTGTGGTGAGTGTGTAGGAGCCTGCAGTGAAGAGGCAGGGGCTCAGGCCCATGTTGGCACTGACAACGTGGAGCGCAGACTCGTTGACAGAGGTTTCTGAGCAGGAGAGCTTCAGGAGCAATGGGGTGTCACAGAAAAAGTGGCTGATCTGGTGGGGCCCACACAGAGTGAGTGTGATGGCCAAGACCGTGTGTGTGACCAAATTCACCAGCCCACACAGCCAGGACCCAGTCACCAGGCTAACACAGACCTTCACACTCATGATGACTGGGTACTGAGGAGGACGGCAGGTGGCCACACAGCAGTCATACTGGACACACAGCCAGTAAGACGCCTTCTGTGCCAGCACTTGTCACCAAAAAGAAGATCTGGGAAAGACAGCCCTCATAAGAAATGGCCTTCTTCTCCCAGAAGAAGTTCACCAGCAGTACTAGGAGGGTGGTGGATGTGTAGCAGACGTCCAAGAATTTCAAATTGCTGAGGAAAAAGTACATTGGAGTGTGGAGAGCAGGAATGACCCTGGTGGCCACTATTATGAGCATGTTCCCCAGGAGAGTGGTCAGGTAAATGACCAGAAAGAGCAGGTAGAACCAGCCCTGTAGGTTGGAGTCGTTGGAAAATCCCAAAAAGATGAATTCAGTGACAAATGATTGATTGCTAATTTCCAATGTTGTCATAGCTACAAAACAGAGAAAAAGAGACCATGATGAAAATGGACTGAGAGCAACCCAAACAGGCTTGTTAATCTGCAGCAACATGGCAAATAATATCCAATGAAAAGCAGCCTGGAGACTGATAACGTGTGGGACTGGTCTCAGGGAATCAGACTCATGGAGTCGCACACATTTGCAGAGGTGATGGTGGGTGGGATTAACCAGAGAATTGGTGGAAGCCAACAGAAAGCCATTAGACCTCATCATGGTGTGAAGTCATTTCTCACTGTCTCAGTGATCTCTGTCTCCTCTTGTCGTTTTATGTAAACATAGGATTTTTGGAGAAGTTCATTTTCATTGCAAATGTTAAGAAAAAAATTTACAAAGCAGAGTCATCATCTGCAGAAACAGTCGGTGTTGCCTTCAGCGTTTTCTAATGTAGAGTTTTTCTCATTTTACATCAATCTTGATCTCTGTGTTCGGAAAGGCAGAAGTTAACTATTCCTGTACAATGCTGAAATTATCAGGGCCAGAGCAAAATAGAGGAAAGAAGTTGATGAAGTGGGGTTGGACTGGCTATCTTAAGTATACAGGGAAGATCAGTGGAGGAGAAGGAGATTAAGAGGGCGGAGAGGTTTGGGAAGAAAGGAAATGTTAAAAGTCTTTACGCAGATCATGTTATGTGCACATGGAAGTCTAAAACAGGGGACTGCACCTGTATGTATATGTAGAAAGCACCAGTCAGAAATTAACAGATAAATGACCCAAATAAAGATAAGTAGAGAAAGGAGAATGGGGGCGGGAAGGGGAGGGAGATGAGGGGTGGGGACTGAATGGAGTAAATCAGATTCCATGCACGTAGAATCTTTTCCAAATCAACCCAACTTCTATGTATAACTATTATGCTCTAATAAAAAATTTAAGAAAATTACATGATCCTATCAGCAAAGAGTGAGATTCGAATTCTTCTTGACCTATTTGTATACCTTTAATTTCTTTCTTTTGTCCAATGGCTCTGGAAATTTCAAGGACGATGTTGAATAGAAGTGGTGAAAGAGGAGGCACCCTGTTTGCTTTCAGTTTTTAGAGTGAATGCTTTCAACCTTTCTCCACTTAGAATAATGCTGCCTTGGGTTTAGCATAGATAGATTTTACAATGCTTTTACAAAGTTCCTTCTGTCCCTAGTGTTTCTACTGTTTTGACAGGTAGGGGATCTATATTTTGTTAAATGCTTTCTCTGCATCTATTGAGATGATCAATAAACTTACATCTCTCTTAAATAAACTTAATCTCTCCCCTTTGGCTAAATATTCAGATCATCTCCAGTCCTATAAATATTTTAACGTTTTCCTACATAAACATATGTGACCATTTCGAATTATCTCTTCAGAATTAAGTTTGAATCTGACATAAAAAAATTTGTTGTGCAGTTTCTATTTAAAACTAGCACATGGGAGAAATTATATTAAGTGAAATAAGCCAGACACATAAAGAGAAATAGCAGTTTTTCACTTGTTAGTGGAAGCTAAAAAGTTGATCTCAGAGAAGTAGGGAGTAGTGCGGTGGTTATTGGAGCCTGGGAGAGAATCACAAAAATCATTGTGAGTCTGATTTTTCAAAGACGAATGTGAAGGACTGCCTGAAACATGCCCTCTGAGTGTGGTCTTTAAAAAAAAAAATAAGAGTGGACTTCTAACAGGGTCCTCAGAAAATCTCTCTTCTCTCCTCAGTGAGCAGCAGGAGGTCCATGGGTCTGGCTGCCTAGGAGCTAGCTGTGGTGTGCAAATGGGCAGGACCAGGACGGCTGGAGAAGCTCAGTAATCACTAGTAGACCACATTCTAGGTGAGGGCAGGCTGGAAACAGTCCATCCAGAAGGAAATGGCTTGAGCTCTGAAAATGACAGAATCTGTGGATTTAGGAAACGGTTGTGGGTCCAATCCACTCATAATACCTACTCCCTGGATCAGTCCACGGTTGCCACAGTTACCACAGGCCTGACGAGAACAACCCGGAGAGGGAGATGCACTCTGGTCTCCTGGCTTGGAGGTTTGGTCTGGGACATGCTGACCCATTGCTGCCGGCCTGTGATGAGGTGGGATGCTGAGGTGGAAGGGAACAAGGGGGGAAGTGTACCTAGCTCATGGCAGCCAGAAGGTTGGGGCAGGGAAGAGGACAGAAGGAGACAGTTCACAGAAGACAAGATGTGATTCCCCAGGGCATGTCCCCGGCCTCACTTCACCTGCCCACACTCCTCTCAGTACAGTGGGCCTTTCAGATAATTAACCTACAAAATGGATGGATCCACAGATTAGGTCACAAGTCTCACAGTCTAATCATTTCACCTCTGAACACTGCTTCTGTGGCTGACCGTGAGCTTTTGGTGGGGGTATACCTTATTTCTACGCCATAATAGTCCCTACAGTCCATGTGCTTTTGTTAGAATACCTTCATGTAGTCTGGGAGAGTAATCGGGTGCCAAAACAAGATTAAAAGGAAATATCTGGTAACTGAAGATGTGACATTTGGAGCTTGGGGAAAAGCTCTGAAGAGGAGCCCTGGGTGGAGCACTTTAAAGTCTTGGTGACGAGGACACAAGAGCGCACCTGGTCTGTGGGGTAGGTGAGTGGGAGTGGGATCACTCATTAAAACATAAAACAAAAATGAGAAGGAGTGTGTCTGGGGAGAGGAAAAGAGAAAAAGAGGTTGGGCCTGAAGTCTGGGTACCTGCGGGGTCTTCCCAAGGAGATTCCAGGAGGCAGCGGGACAGGATCCCAGGAGATAGGCCTTGAAGTCATGGCTTAGAGTGACTTTGGAAGTCACAGGTGATCATAAAGCCAAAAGAGAGCAGGGTGAGTAGAGAGGGCCTAATGGACTGTGCAGAAAAGAAGGTGTCCAGAAGGAGGCTCACCAATTATCAGCAATCATTCTGCACCACAGTGTCAAAGCTCTGCTCTCTGTACCAGGCCTTCTGTACCCCAGTCTAAAACCTCTGCTCCCTATAACATGCCTTCTGCACCCCAGTCTTTAACCACTGTTCCCTTTAACAATCCTTCTCCTCCCCAGTCTCCAAGTTCTACTCTCTGAAACACTCCTTCTGCAACCCAGTCTCGAAAATCTGCTCTCTGCAACAGTCCTTCTGCACCTCAGTCTGAAAACTCTGCTCTCAGCTACAATCATTCTGCACCCCAGTCTCCAACCTCTGCTCTCTGTAACAGTCCTTCTGCACCTCAGTCTCCAAACTCTGCTCTCTATAATATCCTTCTGCACACCAGTCTTATAACTCTGCTCTCTTTAATAGGCCTTCTGCACCAGAGTCTCTAACCTCTGCTCTCTGCAGTGATCCTTCTGCAACCCAAGATCCAACATCTGCTCTCTGCAACAGTACTTCTGCACCTCAGTCTTAAAACGCTGCTCTCTGCAACAATCCTTCTTCACCACAATGTTAAACCTCTGCTCTTGTAACACTTCTTCTGCACCTCTGTCTCCAAAATGATCTCTGTAAGATCCTTCTGAACCCAGTCTCGAAACTGTGCTATCTGCAACAGTGCTTCTACACCCCAGTCTCCAACCTCTACTCTCTACTTAAGTTTTTCTGAACCCCAGTCTCCAACCTCTGATCTCTGCAACCTTTTTTCTGCAACCCAGTCTCAAACCCGTGCTCTCTGAAACTATCCTACTGCACCCCGGTCTCCAAACTCTGCTCTCTGTAGAGATCCTTCTGCACCTCAGTCTCCAAACTCTGCTCTCTGCAACGATCCTTCTGCATCCCAGTCTCCCACATCTGCTCTCTGCAATGGTCCTTCTGCACCCCAGTCTCCAAAATCTGTTCTCTGTAACAGTCCTTCTGTACGGCAGTCTCCAACCTCTTCTCTCTATAACGGTCCTTCTGCACCCCAATTTCCAAACTCTGCTCTCTGTAACAGTCGTTCTAAGCCTCAGTCTGAAACTTCTGCTCTCTACAACAATCCTTCTTAACCCCAGTCTCCAAACTGTGCTATCTGTAACAATCCTTCTGCACCCCAGTCCCCAATATCTGCTCTCTGTAACAGGTCTTCTGCAACCCAGTCTCCAAACTCTGCTCTCTGTAACAGGCCTTCTGCACCCCAGTCTCCAACCTCTGCTCTCTGCAACGATCATTCTTCACCTCAGTCTTCAACCTCTGCTCTCTGCAACAGTCTTTCTGCACCCCAGTCTCCAAACTCTGCTCTCTGTATCAATCCTTCTGCACCTCACTCTCCAACTTCTGCTCTTTGCAACGGTTCTTCAGCACCCCAGTCTCCACACTATGTTATCTGTAACAGTCCTTCTGCACCCCAGTCTCCAATCTCTGCTCTCTGCCACATTGTTTATGCACCCCAGTCTCCAACCTCTGCTTTCTGCTACAGTACTTCTGCAACCCAGTCTCCAACATCTGCTCTCTGTATCAGTCCTTTTGCACCTCAGTCTCCAACCTCTGCTCTCTGCAGCAGTCGTTTTACACCCCAGTAACAAAAATCTGATCTGTGTAACTATCTTTCTGCACCTTAGTTTCCAACCTCTGTTCTCTGAAACGATTCTTCTGCACCCCAGTCTCCAACCTGTAATCTATGTATCAGTCCTTCTGCACCACAGTCTCCAAACTTTGCTCTCTGCCAAAGTCCTTATGCACCCAAGTCTTCAAACTCTGCTGTCTGCAAAATTTCCTCTGCACCCCAGTCTCCAACCTCTGCTCTCTGAGAGATCCTTCTCCACCCCGTTCACCAAACTTTGCTCTCTGTAACAGTCATTCTGCACCTCAGTCTCCAACCTCATCTCTCTGCAACGGCCCTTCTGCACCCCAGTATCCAACCTCTGTTCTCTTCAGCAGTCCTTCTGCACCCCAGGCTACAAAGTTTTCTCTCTGTAACAATCCTTCTGCACCCCAGTCTCCAAACTCTACTTTCTGTATCAGTTATTCTGCACCCCAGTCTGAAATCTTTGCTCTCTGTATCAGTCCTTCTGAACCTCAGTCGCCAAACTCTGCTCTCCACAACAGTCCTTCTGCACCCCAGTCTCGAACTTCTGCTTTGTGCAAAAGTCCTTCTACACACCAGTCTCCAACATCTGCTCTCTGCAATGATCCTTCTGCACCCAAGTCTCCAACGTCTGCTCTCTGCAACAGTCCTGCTGCACCCCAGTCTCCAACCTCTGCTCTCTGTAGCGATCCGTCTGCACCTCATTTTCCAACCTCTGCTCTCTGCAACGATCCTTCTACACCCAGTCTCCATCCTCTGCTCTCTGTAAGAATCCTTTTGCACCCCAGTCTCCAACTTCTCCTCTTTGTAAAAGTCCTTCTGCACCTCAGTCTCCAAGTTTTGCAATCTGTAACAGTTCTTCTGCACCCCAGTCTCAAACTTCTGCACTCAGAAATCATCTTTCTGAACCTCAGTCTCCAACCTCTGCTCTCTTTAATATTCCTAATGCACCCCAGTCTCCAACATCTGCTCTCGGCAACGATCCTTCTTCTTCCCAGGATCCAACCTCTGCTCTCTGCAACGGTCCTTCTACATCCCAGTTTCCAAAATCTTTTCTCTGTAGCAGTTCTTCTGCACCTCAGTCTCGAAACTCTGCTCTCTGAAACAGTCCTTCTTAACCCCTGTCTCCAACCTCTGCTCTCAGTAACAGTTCCTGTGCACCCTAATCTCCAAACTCTGCTCTCTGTAACACTCCTACTGCACCCCAGTCTCCACCCTCTACTCTCTGTAAAAGTTTTTCTGCACCTAAGTCTCAAACCTCTGCTCCCTTTAAGATCCTTCTGCAATTCATTCTACAAACGCTGCTCTCTGTAAGAGTCTTCTGCACCCCAGTCTCCAAACTCTGCTCTCTGTAACAGGCCTTCTGCACCCCAGTCTTCAAACTCTGCTCTCTGTAACAGGCCTTCTGCACACAGTTCTTCAACATCTGTATTTTATAACAATCCTTCTGCACCCAGTCTCAAAATTTTGCTCTCTACAAAGATCCTTCTGCACGCCAGTGTCCAACATTTGCTCTCTGTAACAGTCCTGCTGCACCTCGGTCTACAACCTCTGCTCTTTGTAAGATCCTTTTGCAACCTTATCTAAAAAATCTGCTCTCTATAGGAGTTCTTCTGCACCCCAGTCTCCAAACTCTGCTCTCTGTAACAGGCCTTTTGCACACAAATCTCCCACCTCTACTTTCAGTAACAGTTCTTTTGCACCTCAGTCTCTAACTTCTGCTCTCTGCAACAGTGCTTTTGCACCTCAGTCTCCAAACTCAGCTCTCTGCATCGATCCTTCTGGACCTCAGTCTCGAAACTCTAATCTCTGTAACACTCCTTCTGCACCCCAGTCTGAATCTTCTGCTGTCTGCAAAGATCCTTCTGCACACCAGTCTCCAACATCTGCTCTCTGCAACCGTGCTTCTGCAACCCTGTCTCCAACCTCTAGAAATCTGCTCTCTGTAAGATCCTTCTGCAACCCTGACTACAAACTCTGCTCTCTGTAACAATCGTTCTGCATACCAGTCTCCAAACTCTGCTCTCTGCAACAGTCCTTCTTCACCCCAGGCTCCATCTTCAGTTCTCTGTAACAATCTTTCTTCACCTCAGTTACCAAAATCTGATCTCTGCAATGGTCCTTCTGCACCACAGTCTCCAACCTCTGCTCTCTGTAAGAATCTTTCTGCACCCCACTCTCCAGACACTACTCTCTACTACAATCCTTTTGCACACAAGTGTCCAACCTCTGCTCTCTGCAAAAGTCCATCTGCAACCCAGTCTTCAACATCTGCTCCCTGCAACAATCCTTCTGCACCTAAGTGTGACAACTCTGCTCTCTTCACAATCCTTCTGCACCCCAGTCTCCAAACACTGCTCTCTGTAACACTCCTTCTGCACCTCAGTCTCCAACCTCTGCTGTCTGTAAGATCCTTCAGCAACCCAGTCTCTAAACTCTGCTCTTTATAACTGTCCTTCTGCACCCCAGTTTCCAACCTTTCCTCTCTGTTACAGGCATTCTGCACACCAGTCTCCAAACTCTTCTCTCTGTAGCAGGCCTTCTGCACACCAGTCTACAATATCTGCTCTCTGCAATGATCCTTCTGCACCCCAGTCTCCAACATCTGCTCTCTGCAATGATCCTACTGCACCTCAGTCTCAAACCTCTAATCTCTGCAACTGTCTTTCTGCACCTCAGTCTCCAAATTCTGCTCTCTGTAAGATCCTTCTGCACCCCTGTATGCAACCTCTGCTATCTGTAACAGAACTTCTGAATCCGAGTCTCAAAACTCTTCTCTCTATAACAGTCCTTATGCACCCCAGTCTCCAACATCTGCTCTCTACAACAGTCCTTCTGCACCCGAGTTACGAAAATCTGCTCTCTGCAACAGTCCTTCTGTGCCCAAGTCTCCAACATCTGCTTTCTAAAACAGTTCTTCTGCTCCTCAGTCTAAAAACCCTGCTTTCTACAACGACCCTTCTGCACCCCAGTCTCCAACCTCTGCTCTCTGTAACAGTTTTTCGGCACCTCAGTCTCCCAACTCTGCTCTCTGTATGATTTTTCTGCAACCCAGTCTTTAAACTCTGCACTCTGTAACAGTCCTTCTGAAAAAGAGTCTCCAACCTCTGCTCTCTGTAACAGACATTCTGAACCCCAGTCTTTAACCTCTTCTCTCTGCAACGATCTTCTCCATGCCAGTCTCCAATATCTGATCTCTGAAGCACTCGTTTTGAACCCCAGTCTAAAAACTCTGCTCTCTGTAAGATCCATCTGAACCCCAGTCTCCAAACTCTACTCTCTGTAACAGTCCTTCTGCACCCCAGTCTCCAAACTCTGCTCTCTGTAACAGTCCTTCTGCACCTCAGTCTCCAACCTCTGCTTTGTGTAACAGTCCTTCTGCACCCCAGGTTCTAAAATCTGCTCTCTTGAACGATCCTTCTGGAACCCAGTCTCTAACGTCCGCTTTTTGCAACAGTCCTTCTGCACCACAGTCTCCAACCTCTGCTCTCTGTAAGATCTTTCTGCACTCCAGTTTCCAAACTCTGCTCTCTGTAACATTCCTTCTCCACCCGAGTCTCCAACCTCTATCCTCTACAACAGTTTTTCTGCTCCCCAAAATCCGACATCTGCTCTCTGTAACAGTCCTTCTGTACCGCAGTCTCCAACCTCTGCTCTTTGTAACGATCCTTCTACACCTAGTCTCCGTCTCTGCTTTCTGTATCAGTCTGTCTGAACCCCAGTCTCCAACCTCTGTTCTCTGTATCTATCCTTCTGCACCTTAGTCTCCAACCTGTGCTCTATGTAAGAGTCCTTCTGCACCTGAGTCTCCAACCTCTGCTCTCTGAAACAGGACTTCTCCACCCTAGTCTAAAACCTCTGCTCTCTACAAAAGTCCTTCTGCACACTAGTTCCCAACACGTCCTCTCTGCAACAATCCTTCTGCACCTCAGTCTTAAAACTCTGCTCTCTGCAACGACCCTTCTGCACCCCAGTCTCCTACCTCGGCTCTCTGTAACAGTCCTTCTGCACCTCAGTCTCCCAATTCTTCTCTCTGTAAGATCCTTCTGCAACCCAGTCTTTAAACTCTGCACTTTGTACCTGTCCTTCTGCACCACAGTCTCCTACGTCTGCTCTCTGTAACAGGACTTCTGCCACCCAGTCTCCAAACTCTGCTCTTTTTAACAGGCTTTCTGCACCCCAGTCTCCAGACTCTTCTCTCTGCAATGATTCTTCTCCACCCCAGTCTCCAACATCAGCTGTCTGCAACAGTCATTTCGAACCCCAGTCTCCAAACTCAGCTCTCTGTAAGATCCATCTGAACCCCAGTCTCCAAACTATGCTCTCTGTAACAGTCTTTCTACACCCAAATCTTCAAACTCTGCTCTCTGTAACAGTCTTTCTACACGTCAGTCTCCAACCTCTGCTCTCTGTAGCAGTCCTTCTGCACCCCAGTCTCTAAAATCTGCTCTCGGCAACATTCCTTCTGCACCCCAGTCTTCAACATCTGCTCTCTGCAACAGTCCTTCTGCACCCCAGCCTCCAAACTCTGCTCTCTGCAACGAACCTTCTGGACCCCAGTCTCCAGCGTCTGTTCTCTGCAACAGTCCTTCTGCAATACAGTCTCCAAACTCTGCTCTCTGTAAGATCTTTCTGCACTCCAGTTTCCAAACTCTGCTCTTTCTAACATTCCTTCTCCACCCTAGTCGCCAAACTCTGCTTTCTGCAAGGGTCCTGCGGCATCCCAGTCTCCAAACTCTGTCCTCTGCAAATGTCCTTCTGCTCCCCAGTCTCCATTATCTCCTCTCTGTAATGGTCCTTCTGCACCGCAGTCTCAAACCTCTGCTTTCTGTATCAGTGCTTCTAAACCCCAGTCTCCAACCTATGCTCTCTGTGTCTATCCTTCTTCACCTCAGTCTCCAACCTGTGCTTTCTGTAACAGTCCTTCTTCATCCAAGTCTCCCAACTCAGCTCTCTGTAACAGTCCTTCTATACCGTAGTCTCCAAACTCTGCTCTCTGTAATGGTCCTTCTGCACCCCAATTTCCAACCTCTGCTTTCTGTAACAGTCTTTCTCCACCTCAGTCTCCTAACTCTGCTCTCCGTAACAGTCCTTCTACACCTATATCTCCAAACTCTGCTCTCTGTAACAGTACTTCTGCACCTCAGTCTGAAGCCTCTCCTCTCCATGATCCTTCTGCACCCCAGTCTTTAACCACTGCTCTCTGTAACAGTCCACCTGCACCTTAGTCTCCAACCTCTGCTCTCTGTAATTATCTTCAGCAACACTTTCTTCAAAATCTGCTCTCTGTACCAGTCCTTCTGCACCCCAGTCTCCAACCTCTCCTCTCTGAAACAGGTCTTCTGCACGCCAGTCTCCAAATCTGCTCTCTTTAACAGGCCTTCTGCACGCAAGTCTCCAACCTCTGCTCTCTGCAACGATCCTTCTGCACCCCAGTTTTTAACCTCTGCTCTCTGCAATGATCCTACTTCACCCCAGTCTCAAACCTCTGATCTCTCCAACAGTCCTTCTGCACCACAGTATCCAAATTCTGCTCTCTGTAAGATCCTTCTGCACCGCTGTCTCCAACCTCTTCTGTCTGTAACAGTCCTTCTTCACCCCAGGCTTCAAACTCTGCTTTCTGTCAGTCCTTCTGAACCCCAGTCTTCAACCTCTGCTCTCTGTGTCTATCCTTCTTCACCTCAGTCTCCAACCTGTGCTTTCTGTAAAAGTTCTTCTGCACTCAAGTCTCCCAACTCTGCTCTCTATAACAGTCCTTCTATACCATAGTCTCCAAACTTTTCTCTCTGTAACGGTTCTTCTGCACCCCAATTTCCAACCTCTGCTTTCTGTAACAGTCCTTCTCCACCTCAGTCTTCAAACTCTGCTCTCCATAACAGTCCTTCTATACCTCAATCTCCAACCTCTGCTCTCTGTGATAGTACTTCTGCACCTCAGTCTGAAACCTCTCATCTCCACTATCCTTCTACACCCCAGTCTCCAACCACTGCTCTCTGTAACAGTCCACCTGCACCTTAGTCTCTAACCTCTGCTCTCTGTAAAATCCTTCAGCAACCCTTTCTTCAAAATCTGCTCTCTGTACCAGTCCTTCTGCACCCCAGTCTCCAACCTCTCCTTTCTGTAACAGGCCTCTGCACGCCAGTCTCCAAATCTGCTCTCTTTAGCAGGCCTTCTGCACGCAAGTCTCCAACCTCTGCACTCTGCAACGATCCTTCTGCACCCCAGTCTTTAACCTCTGCTCTCTGCAATGATCCTACTGCACCCCAGTCTCCAACCTCTAATCTCTAAAACAGTCCTTCTGCAACTCAGTATCCAAATTCTGCTCTCTGTAAATTCCTTCTGCACTGCTGTCTCCAACCTCTGTTCTCTGTAACAGTCCTTCTTTACCCCAGTCTCCAACCTCTCCTGTCCGAAACAGTTCTTCTGCAACCCAGTCTCCAAAGTCTGCTCTCTCCAACAGTCCTTCGGCACCCTAGTTACCTACATCAACGCTTTTTTACAGTCCTTCTCCACCCCAGTCTCCAACGACTGCTCCTTGTAACAGTCCTCCTGTACTGCAGAATCCAAAATCTGCTCTCTGTAAGGGTCTTTCTGCACCCCAGACTCTAATCTCTGCTTTCTGTATCAGTCCTTCTGAAACCCAGTCTCCCACCTCTGCTCTCTATAACAGTCCTTCTGCACCCCAGTCTCCAAGTCCGCTATCTGCAACAGTCCTTCTGCACCTCAGTCTCCAAACTCTGTACTCTGCAACGTTAATTCTGCACCTCAGTCTCAACATCTACTCTCTGTAACAGTCTTTCTGCACCTGATTCTTCAACCTCTGCTCTTTGTAGGATCCTATTTCAACCCAGTCTCCAAACTCTGCACTCTGTAACAGTCCTTCTACACACCAGTCTCCAACCTTTGCTCTCTGCACCGATCCTTCTTCACCCCAGTCTCCAAACTCTGCTCTCTGCAACAGTCCTTCTGCACACCAGTCTCCAAAATCTTCTCTCTGTAACAGTCCTTCATCAACTCAGTCTAAAAACTCTGCTCTCTGAAACGATCCTTCTGCACCTCAGTCTCCTACCTCTGCTCTCTGTAAGACCCTTCTGAAACCCAGTCTCCAAACTCTGCTCTCTGTAACAGTCTTTCTGCACACCAGTCTCCAACCTCTGCTCTCTGTAACAGGAATTTTGCAACCCAGTCTCGAACCTCTGCTCTCTGTAACAGGGCTTCAGAACCCTAGTCTCCAACCTCTTCTCTCTGTAATGATTTTTCTCCACCCCAGTCTCCCACCTCTGCCTTCGGCAAAAGTCCTTCTGCACCCTACTCACCAACCTCTGCTCTCTGTAAGATCCTTATGCACTCCAGTCTCCAACTCTACTCTCTGCAACAATTCTTCTCCAACCCAGTCTCCAATATCTGCTCTCTGCAACTGTCCTTTTGCACCATAGTCTCCAAACTCTGCTCTCTGTAAGATCCATCTGAAAAAGAGGTCTCCAACATCTGCTCTCTGTAACAGTCCTTCTGCACACAAGTCTTCAAACTCTGCTCTCTGTAACTGTCCTTCTGCACCTCAGTCTCCACACTCTGCTCTCTGTAACAGTCCATCTGCACCTCAGTCTCCAAAATCTGCTCTCTGCCACGATCTTTCTGGACCCCGGTCTCCTACTTCTGCTCTCTGAAACAGTCCTCCTGCACCACAGTCTCAAGACTCTGATCTCTGTAAGATCCTTCTGCACTCCAGTTTCCAAACTGTGCTCTGTGTAACATTCCTTCTCCACCCCAGTATCCAACTTCTGTCCTCTGCAACAGTCCTGCTGTTTTCCAGTCTCCGAGATCTGCTCTGTGTATCAGTCCTTCTGTACCGCAGTCTCCAACCTCTGCTCTCTGTAACGGTCTTTCTACACCCCAGTTTCCAACCTCTGCTTTCTGTAACAGTACTTCTGCACCCCAGTCTCCAAACTCTGCTCTCTGTAACATTCCTTTTGCACCCCAGTCTCCAACCTCTGCTCTCTGCATTGGTACCTCTGCACCCAAGTCTCCAACCTTGTTCTCTACAACAGTACTTCTGTACTGCAGTCTCCAACCTCTGTTTTCTGTAAGGGTCCTTTTGCAACCCAGTCTTCAACCTCTACTTTCTATTTTAGTCCTTCTGCACCACATTATCCAAACTCTGCTCTCTGTAATCGTCATTCTGCACCTCACTCTGCAACCTCTGCTCTCTGAAACAGTCCTTCTGCAACCAGTCTTCAAACTCTGCTCTCTGCAAGAGTCCTTCTGCACCCCAGTCTCCATCTTCTGCTCTCTTTAACAGTCCTTCTGTACTTCAATCGCCAACCTCTGCTCTCGGTAAGGGTCCTTCTGCACCCCAGTCTCCAAACTCTGCTTTCTGTATCAGTCTTTCCGCACCCCAGTCTCTAACCTGTGCTCTCTATAACAATCTTTCTTCACCTCACACTCCATCCTCTGCTCTGTGCTACAGTCCTTAAGCGCCCCAATCTTTAACCTCTTCTCTCTGCCACAGTCCTTCTGCAGCTCAGTGTCAAAACTCTGATCTCTGTAAGATCCTTCTGAAACCCAGTCTCCAACCTCTACTTTCTGCAATGGTCCTTCTGTAAACAAGTCTCCAACATCTGTTCTCTACAACAGTCATTCTGCACCCCAGTCTCCAAAGTGTGCTCTCAGTAAGAGTCTTTCAGTCTGCAACCTCTGTTCTCTGTAAGGGTCCTTCTGCACCCCAGTCCTAAACCTCTGCTTTCTGTATCAGTCCTTCTACACTGCAGTCTCCAAACACTGCTCTCTCCAACGATCCTTCTGCATCTCAGTCTCAAACCTCTGCTCTCTCTAACAGTCTTTCTGTACTTCATTCTCCAACCTCTGCTCTCTGTAAGATTCTTTTGCAACCCAGTCTCCGAACTCTGATCTCTTTAACTGTCCTTCTGCACCCCAGTCTCCAAGAACTGCTCTCTGTAACAGGCCTTCTTCACCCCAGTCTCCAAACTCTGCTGTATGTAACAGGCCTTTTGAACCCAGTCTCCAAACTCTTCTCTCTTCAATGTTCCTTCTCCACCCCAGTCTCCAACCTCTGCTCTCAGTAACAGTCCTTTTGCACCCCAGTCTCCAACCTATGCTCCCTGTAAGATCCTTCTGCACACCTGTCTCCAACCTCTGCTCTCTGTAACACTCCTCTTCCTCTACACACAAGTCTCCAACTTCTGCTCTCTGTAAGGGTCCTTCTGCACCTCAGTCTCCAACTTCTGCTCTCTGCAACACTCCTTCCGCACCCCAGTCTCCTAACTTTGCTCTCTGTAACAGTTTTTCTGCACCTCAGTCTTTAACCTGTGCTCTCTGTAAAAGTCCTTCTGCACCCCAGTCTACAACCTGTGTTCTCAGTAAAAGTCCTTCTGTACCACAGTCTCCAACCTCTGCTCTTCCTAACAATCCTTCTGAAACCCAGTCTCCAAATTTTGCTTTCTACAACGATCCTTCTGCACCCCAGTCTCCAAAGTCTGCTCTCTGTTACAGTCTTTCTGCACCCCAGTCTTCAAACTCTGCTTTCTGTAACCGTCTTCTGCATCTCAGTCTCAATCCTCTGCTCTATGCAACAGTTCTTTTTCATCCAAGTCTCCAATGTCTGCTCTCTGAAAAAGTCCTTCTAAACCCTAGTCTCCAACCTCTTCTCTCTGTAACAGTCCTTCTACACCCCATTCTCCATACTCTGCTCGCCCTAAGGATAGTTCTGCACCCCAGTCTCCATCCTCTGCTCTCTGCAGCTTTCCTTTTGCACCCCAGTCTCCAGCATTTGCTCTCTGCAACAGTCCTTCTCCACCCCAGTTTTCAAACTCTGCTCTCTGTAACAGTCTTTCTGGACCCCAATCTCCAAACTCTACTATCTGCAACAGTCCTTCTACACCCCATTCTCTCCCCTCTGCTCTGAGCAAAAGTTTTTCTACACCCCAGTCTCCAAACTCTTCTCTCTGTAACTATCCTTCTTTACCTCAGTCTCCAACCTCTGCTCTTTGCAAGGGTCCTTCTCACCTCAGTCTCCAACCTCTACTCTCTGTAACAGTGCTTCTGCACCTCAGTCTCCAAACTCTGCTCTTTGTAAGATCTTTCTTAACCCCAGTCTCCCACATCTGCTCACTGCAACAGTCCTTGTGCAATCCAGTCTTCAACGTCTGCTCTCGGCAACAGTTATTCTGTACCTCAGTCTGAAAAATCTGCTCTCTGCAACAATTCCTCTGTACCCAAGTCTCCAAACTCTGCTCTATGTTACATTCTTTATGTACCTCTGACTCCTACCTCTGCTCTCTGTAAGACCATTTTGAAACCCAGTCTGCAAAATCTGCTCTCTGTAACAGTCCTTCTGTACCTCAATCTCCAATCTCTGCTCTATGTAACAGTCCTTCTGCACACAAGTCTCTAACCTCTTCTCTCCTAAACAGTTCTTCTACACCCCAGTCTCCAACCTCTGCTCTATGCAACAGTCCTTCTACACCCCAGTCTCCATACTCTGATCGCCCCAACGATCCTTCTGCACTCCAGTCTACAACATTTGCTCTCTGTAACAATCCTTCTGCACCTCAGTCTCCAACCTCTGCTCTGTGCAACGGTCCTTCTGCACCTCAGTCTCCATCTTCTACTCTCTGTAACAGTGCTTCTGCACCTCAGTCTCCATTCTCTGCTCTCTGTAAGATCCTTCTGCAACCCAGTCTTCCAACTCTGCTCTCTGTAACAGTCCTTCATCACCCAAGTCTCCAAATTGTGCTCTCTATAACAGGCCTTCTGCACTCCAGTCTCCAACCTCTGCTCTCTGTATCAGTCCGTCTGCACCCCAGTCTCTCACGTCTGCTCACTGCAATGATCCTTCTGCACCCCATTCTCCAACCTCTGCTCGCTGCAACAGTCCTTGTGCAACCCAGTCTACAACATCTGCTCCCTGCAACATTTCTTCTGTACCTCAGTCTAAAAACTCTGCTTTCCGCAATAATCCTTCTGCACCCCAGTCTCCAACCTGTGCTCTCTGTAACAGTCTTTCTGCACCTCAGTCTCCAACCTCTGCTTTCAGCAGCACTACTTCTGCATCCCAGTCTCCAGCCTCTGCTCTCTGCAACATTTTTCTGCTTCCCAGTATCAAACCTGTGCTCTCTGTAAAAGTCCGTCTGCACCCCAGTCTCCAACCTCTGCTTTTTGTAATGATCCTTCTGTACCTCAGACTCTAACATTCACTCTCTGCAACAGTCCTTCTGCACCTCAGTCTCCAACCTCTGCTTTCAGCAGCACAACTTTTGCATCCCAGTATCCAACCTCTGCTCTCTGCAACATTCCTTCTGCTTCCCAGTATCAAACCTGTGCTCTCTGTAAAAGTCCGTCTGCACCCCAGTCTCCAACCTCTGCTTTTTGTAAAGATCCTTCTGTACCTCAGACTCTAACATCCAATCTCTGCAACAGTCCTTCTGCACCTCAGTCTCCAAACTGTGCTCTCTGCAACGATCCTTCTACACCCCAGTCTCCAACCTTTGTTCTCTACATAAGTTCTTCTGCACCCCATTCTCCAACCTCAACTCTCTGTAACAGTCTTTCTGTACCGCCGTCTTCAACCTCTGTTCTCTGAAAGGGTCCTTATGCACCCCAGTATCTATCCTCTGCTTTCTGTATCAGTCGTTTTGCACCACCGTCTCCAAACTCTTCCCTCTCTAACAGTCCTTCTGAAACTCAGTCTGCAACATCTGTTCTCTGCAACAGTCCTTCTGCACCACAGTATCCATCCACTACTCTCTGCAACAGTCCTTTTGCACCCCAGTCTCCAACATCTGCTCTCTGCAACAGTAATTTTTCACCCCAGTCTCCAACCTCTGCTCTCTGTAACAATCCATCTGTACTGCATTCTCCAAACTCTCCTCTCGGTAAGGGAACTTCTGCACCCGAGTCTCCAACCTCTGCTTTGTGTATCAGTCTTTCTGCAACCCAGTCTCCAAACTGTGGTCTGAGTAACTGTACTTTTGCACCTTAGTCTCCAACCTCTGCTCTCTGCTACACTCCTTCTGGTCCCCAATTTTCAAACTCTACTCTCTGCAACAGTCCTTCTACATCGCAGTCTAAAATCTCTACTCTACAACAGTCCTTCTGCACACAAATTTCCAACCTCTACTCTCAGCAATAGTCCTTCTGAATCTCAGTCTCCAAACTCTGCTCTCTGCAACATTCCTTCTTCACCACAGTATCAAAACTTTGTTCTCTGTAAAAGTCGGTCTGCACCCCAGTCTCCAACCTCTGCTCTCTGTAACGATCCTTCTGCACCTCAGTCTCAAACCTCCACTCTCTGTAACAGTACTTCTGCATCTCAGTCTCCAAACTCTTTTCTCTGTAAGATCCTTCTGAAACCCAGTCTCCAACGTCTCCTCTCTGTAACAGTCCTTCTGCACCCCAATATTTAACCTCTGCTCTCTGCGACAGTCCTTCTGCACCTCAGTCTTTAACCTTTGCTTTCTGTATCAGTCCTTCTGCACCCCAGTCACCAAACTCTGCTCTGTGTAACTGTACTTCTGCACACTAGTCTCCAAGTCTGCTCTCTGCTACAGTCCTTCTGGACCCCAATCTCCGACCTCTACTCTCTGCAACAGTCCTTCTACATACCAGTCTAAAACCTCTGCTCTGGGCAACAGTCCTTCTGCACCCCAGTCTTCAACCTCTGCTCTCTGTAACAATCCTGCTGCACCTCAGTCTCCAACCTCTGCTCTCTGCAACGGTCCTTCTGCACCTCAGTCTCCAACGTCCACTCTCTGTAACAGTGTCTGCACCTCAGTCTCCAGCCTCTGCAACCCAGTCTCCAAACTCTGCTCTCTGTAACAGGCCTTCTGCACCCCAGTCTCCGAACTCTGCTCTCTGTGTCAGTCCATCTGCACCCCAGTCTCCAACCTCTGCTCTCTGCAACGATCCTTCTACACCCCAGTCTCATACCTGTGCTAGCTGTAACAGTCCATGTTTAACCCAGTCTACAACATCTGCTCTCTGCAACAGTTCTTCTGTACCTCAGTCTGAAATCTCTGCTCTCTGCAATAATCCTTCTGCACCCAGTCTCCTAACTCTGCTCTTAGTAACAGTCCTTCTTTACCTCAGTCTCCAAACTATGCTCTCTGTAAGACCCTTCTGAAAACCATTCTTCAAACTCTACTCTCTGCAACGATCATTCTGCACCCCAATCTCCAACCTCTGCTCTCTACAACGGTCTTTTTGCATCCCCAGTCTCCAACATCTGCTCTCTGTAAGATCTTTCTGCAAACCAGTCTCCAACCTCTGCTCGCTGTAACTGTCCTTCTGTACCGGATTCTCCAACAATTGCTCTCTGAAACGGTCCTTCTGCACCCCAGTCTCCAACATCTTCTTTCTCTATCAGTCCTTCTGTACCCCAGTCTCCAAACTCTGCTCAATGTAACAGTTTTTCTGCACCTCAGTCTCCAAACTCTGCTTTCTGCAACAGTCCTTCTGCACCCAAGTCTCCAAATACTGCTCTCTGCAACATTCCTTCTTCACCCCAGTCTCCAACCTGTGCTCTCTGCAACGATCATTCTTCACCTCATTCTCCAAACTCTGCTCTCTGCAAAGATCCTTCTGCACACCAGTCTCCAACCTCTGCTCTCTGCAACAGTCCTTGTGAACCCCAGTCTCCAACATCTTCTCTCTGCAAAAGTTCTTCTGTACCTCAGTCTGAAAACTCTGCTCTCTGCAATAATCCATCTGCACCCCAGTCTTCAAACTCTGCTCTCTGTAACAGTCCTTCTGTACCTCAGTCTCCAATCTTTGCTCTATGAAACAGTCCTTCTGCACACAAATCTCCAACATCTGCTCTCTGAAATAGTCCTTCTACACCCCAGACTCCAACCTCCACTCTCTGCAACAGTCCTTGTACACCCCAGTCTCTATACTCTGCTCGCCCCACCGATTCTTCTGCATCCCAGTCTCCAACGTCTGCTCTCTGCAACAGTCCTTCTACACCCCAGTCTCCAACCTCTACTCCTTGTAACAGTCCTTCTACACCCCAGTCTCCATAATCTGTTCGCCCCAACGATCCTTCAACACCCCAGTCTCCAAACTCTGCTCTCTGTAACAGTCCTTCTGTACCTCAGTCTCCAATCTTTGCTCTATGAAACAGTCCTTCTGCACACAAGTCTCCAACATCTGCTCTCTGAAACAGTCATTCTACACCCCAGACTCCAACCTCTGCTCTCTGCAACAGTCCTTCTACACCCCAGTCTCTATACTCTGCTCGCCCCAATGATCCTTCTGCAACCCAGTCTTCAACGTATGCTCTCTGCAACAGTCCTTTTACACCCCAGTCTCCAACCTCTGCTCTCTGCAACAGTCCTTCTACACCCCAGTCTCCATAATCTGCTCGCCCCAACGATCCTTCTTTACCCCAGTCTCCAACCTCTGCTCTCTGTAACAGTCCTTTTGTACCTCAGTCTCCAAACTCATCTCTCAGTAAGACCCTATTGAAACCCAGTCTGCAAACTCTGCTCTCTGTAACAGTCTTTCTGCACCCCACTCTACAACCTCTGCTGCTTGTAACAGGCCTTGT
This sequence comes from Ictidomys tridecemlineatus, assembly GCF_052094955.1. Taxonomy (NCBI): domain Eukaryota; kingdom Metazoa; phylum Chordata; class Mammalia; order Rodentia; family Sciuridae; genus Ictidomys; species Ictidomys tridecemlineatus. Next base: position 105,072 of record NW_027522795.1, on the reverse strand, counting down.
GCACCCCAGTCTCTAAACTCTACTCTCTGCAAGGATCCGTCTGGACCGCAGTCTGCAACATCTGCTCTCGACAACAGACCTTCTGCACCCCAGTCTCCAAACTCTGCTCTCTGCAAGATCCTTCTGCATACCAGTCTCCAACCGCTGCTCGCTGTAACAGTACTTCTGCAATCCAGTCTCCAAACTCTGCTCTCTGTAACAATAATTCTGCACCTCAGTCTCCAACATCTGCTCTCTGCAACAGTCTTCTGCAACCCAGTCTCCAACCTCTGCTCTCTGTAACTGTCCATCTGTACCGGATTCTCCAACCTCTGCTTTCTGTAACGGGCCTTCTGCACCCCAGTCTCCAACATCTGCTTTCTCTATCAGTCCTTCTGCACCTTAGTCTCCAAACTCTGCTCTCTGTTATGATGCTTCTGCACACCAGTCTTGAACCTCTGCTCTCCGCAACGATCCTTCTGCACCTCAGTCTCCAAGCTCAGCTCTCTGCAAAGATCCTTTGGCACCCCAGTCTCAAACATTTGCTCGCTGCAACAGTACTTGTGAACCCCAGTCTCCAACATCTGCTTTCTGCAACAGTTCTTCTGTAACTGGTCTGAAAACTCTTCTCTCTGCAATAATCCATCTGCAACCCAGTCTCCAACCTCTACTCTCTGTAACAGTCCTTCTGTACCTAAGTCTCCAATCTCTGCTCTATGCAACAGTCCTTCTGCACCCAAGTCTCCAACATCTGCTCTCTGAAACAGTCCTTCGACACCCCAGTCTCCAAACTCTGCTCTATGCAACAGTCCTTCTACACCCCAGTCTCCATACTCTGCTCGCCCAAAAGATTCTTCTGCACCCCAGTCTCCAAAGTCTGCTCTCTGCAACAGTCCTTCTACACCCCAGTCTCCATCCCCTGCTCTCTGCAACAGTCCTTCTATACCCCAGTCGGCATACTCTGCTCGACCAAACGATCTTTCTGCACCCCAGTCCCCAACCTCTGTTATCTACAACAGTTTTTCTGCACCGCAGTCTCCAAACTCTTCTCTCTGTACCAGTCCTTCTGTACCACAGTCTCCAACCTCTGTTCTCCGTAAGGGTCCGTATGCACCCCAGTAACCAACCTCTGCTTTCTGTATCAGTCGTTTTGGACAAAAGTCTCCAAACTCTGCCGTCTTTAAGAGTCCTTCTGCAACTCAGTCTGCAACCTCTGCTCTCTGCAACAGTCCTTCTGCACCCCAGTCTCCAACATCTGCTAACTGCAACAGTCATTCTCCACCCAGTCTTCGAACTCTGCTCTCTGTAAGAGTCCTTCTGTACTGCATTCTCGAAACTCTGCTCTCTGTAAGGATACTTCTCACCCGAATCTCCAAATTCTGCTTTCTTGTCAGTCCTTCTGCACCCCAGTCTCCAAATTCTGCTCTGTGTAACTGTCCTTCTTCACCTTAGTCTCCAAATTCTGGTCTCTGTGAAAGTCCTTCTGGACCCCAGTCTCCATCATCTACTCTCTGCAACAGTCCTTCTGCACCCCAGTCTCTAACCTCTTCTCTTTATAAGAGTCCATCTTTATTGGAGACTTCAACATCTGATCTCTGTAATGGTCCTCCTATACCCCAGTCCTCAACCTCTGCTTTTTGAATCATTTCTGCTGCACCCCTATCTCAATCCTCTGCTCTCTATAAAAGTCCTTCTGCACCTCAGTCTCCAACTTCTGCTCTCTGCAACAGTTCCTTCTGCACCCAAATCTCCAACTTCTGCTCTATGCACAAGTCCTTCTGCACCCCAGTATCCAACCTCTGCTCTCTGTAACAATCCTTCTGCACCACAGTCTTCAAATTCTGCTCTCTGCAGAAGTCCTTCTTCACCCCAGTCTCCAACCTCTGCTCACTGTAGTATGCTTCTGTACCCCAGTCTCCAAACTCTACTCTCTGTAACAGTTCTTCTGCACCGCAGTCTCCAAACTCTGCTCTCTGTTACAATCCTTCTGCACCTCAGTCTCCAACCTCTGCTCTCTGCAATGGTCCTTCTGCAACCCTGTCTTAAACCTCTGTTCTTGCAACAGTCTTTCCACTACCCAGTCTCCAATCTCTGCTCTCTGTAAAAGTCCTTTTATACCCCAGTCTCCAATCTCTGCTCTCTGTAAAGGTCCTTCTGCACCCGAGTCTCCAAACTCTGATCTCTGTAACAATAATTCTGCACCTAAGTCTCCAACCTCTGCTCTCTGCAAAGGTGCTTCTGCACCCTAGTCTCCAACCTCTGTTCTCTTCAACAGTCGTTCTGCACCCTAGTCTCCAACCTCTGCTCTCTATAGCAGTCCTTCTGTACCGGAGTCTCCAACCTCTGCTCTCTTATCCGTCCTTCTGCACCGCAGTGTACAACATCTGCTTTCTCTATAAGTCCTCCTGCACCCCAGTCTCCAAACTCTGCTCTCTTTAACAATCTTTCTGCACCTCCGTCTCCAACCTGTGATTTCTGCAAGACTCCTCCTGAACCCCCGTCTCCAACTTCTGCTCTCTGCAACATTCCTTCTGCACCCGAGTCTCCTACCTGTGCTCTCTGTAAAAGTCCTTTTGCACTCCAGTCTCAAACCTCTGCTCTCCGTAACGATGCTTCTGCACCCCAGTCTCTAACCTCTGCTCTATGCAATGATCTTTCTGCACCTCAGTCTCCAACTTCTGCTCTCTACAACGATCCATTTGCACCCCAGTCTCAAACATCTCCACTCTGTAAGAGTCCTTCTACACCTCAGTCTCCAACCTCTGCTCTCTGCAACAGATTTTTGCACCCTAATCTCCAACATCTGCTCTTTTAAACACTCCTTCTATACCTCAGTCTCCAACCTCTGCTCTCTTAAACACTCCTTCTCCACCCCACCCTCCAACCTCTGCTCTCTGTAACAGTCCTTCTGCACCTCAGTCTTCAACTTCTGCTCTGTATCAGTCCTGCATCCCTGTCTCCCACATCTGCTCTTTGCAAAAGTCCTTCTTCACCTTAGTCTTCAACCTCTGCTCTGTGTAACAGTCCTTCTGTACCCCAGTGTCCAACCTCTGCTATCTGCAAAGATCCTTCTGAATCCCAGTCTCCAAAATCTGCTCACTGCAACAGTCCTTCTGCACCCAAGTCTCAAACCTCTGATCTCTGCAACAGTCCTTCTGCACTTCAGTTTCCAAACTCTGCTCCACGTAAGATCCTTCTGCAACCCAGGCTCAAACCTCTGCTTTCTGCAACATTCCTTCTGCACCCCAGTCTCCAACCTATGCTCTCTGTAAAAGTCCTTCTGCACCGCAGTCTCCCACCTCTTCTTTCTGTAACGATCCTTCTGGTGCCCAGTCTCCACCTCTGCTCTCTGTAACTGTTTTTCTGCACCTCAGAATCCAACTTCTGCTCTCTGCAACCGTCCTTCTGCACCCCTGTCTCCAACCTCTGCTCTCTGCAACGATCCTTATGCACCCCAGTCTCCAACATCTGCTCTCTGCAACAGTCCTTCTCCAACCCAGTCTACAACCTCTGCTCTCTTCAACGGTCCTGCTGCAACCCAGTCTCCAACATCTGTTCTCTGCATCAGTCCTTCTACTCCCCAGTCTCCAACCTCTGCTCTGTGTAACAGTCTTTCTGTACCGCAGTCTCCAACCTCTGTTCTCTCTAACGGTCCTTCTCCACCCCAGTCTCAAACCTCTGCTTTCTGTATAAGTCCTTCTGAACAACGGTTTCCAACCTCTGCTCTCTGTAACAGTCCTTCTGTAGCTCTGTCTCCAACCTCTGAACTCTGCAACCTTACTTCTGCACCCCATTCTCTAACATCTGCTCTCTGTAACAGTCCTTCTGAACCCCATTCTCTAACCTCTGCTCTGTGCAACAGTCCTTCTGTACCACAGTCTCCAACCTCTGCTCTTTGTAACTGTCCTTCTGCACCCCAGTCTAAACATCTGCTCTCTGTATCAGTGATTCTGCACCACAGTCTCCAAACTTTGATCTCTGTAACATTCTTTGTGCACATCAGTCTCCAACATCTGCTCTCTGGGACAGTTCTTTTAAACCCCAGTCTCCAACATCTGCACTCTGAAACAGTTCTTCTATAAACCATTCTTTCACCCCTGCTCTCTGTAACAGTCCTCCTTTATTGCAGTCTCCGAACTCTGCTCTCTCCAACGGTCCTTCTGCACCCTAGTCTCCAAACTCTGCTTTCTGTATCAGTCCTTCTGAACACCAGTCTCCAACCTCTGCTCTCTGTAACAGTCCTTCTGCAACTCAGTCTCAAAATTCTGCTCTCTGCAACAGTCCTTCTGCACCCAAGTCTCCAACACCTGCTCCCAGCAACAGTACTTCTTAACCCCATTCTCCAAACTCTGCTATGTGCAACAGTCCTTTTGCATCCCAGACTCCAAACTCTGCTCTCGGTATCAATGCTTCTTAACCTTTGTCTCCAACTCTGCTCTCTGCAATGGTCCTTTTGCACCTATGTCTCCAACATCTACTCTCTGTAACAGTCCTTCTGCACCTCAGTCTCCAACCTCTGCTCTCTGTAGGATCCTTCTGCAACCCAGTCTCCAAACTCTGCCCTCTGTAAAAGTCGTTCTGCATCACTTCCCCGAACTCTGATCTCCGTAACAGGCCTTTTGCACTGCAGTCTTTAAACTCTGTTCTCTGTAACAGTCCTTTTTCACCCCAGTATAAACCTCTGCTCTCTACAAAGATTCTTCTGCACCCCAGTCTGCAACATCTGTAATCTCCAACAGTCCTTCTGCACCTCAGTCTGAAAATTCGGCTCTCTGCAACAATCCTTCTAAACCCAAGTCTCCAAACTCTGCTCTCTCTAACAGTCCTGTTCCACCTCAGTCTACAACCTCTGCCCTCTGTAAGATCCTTCTGTAACCCTGTCTCCAAACTTTTCTCTCTGTAACAGTAATTCTGCACCCCAGGCTTCAAACTCTGCTCTCTGTCACAGTTTTTCTAAACCCCAGTTTCCAATCTCTGCTCTCTGCAACATCTGTAATCTCCCAGTCCTTCTGCACCCCAGTATCCAACTTCTGTTCTCTGTAACAATCCTTCTGCACCTCAGTTCCCAAACACTGACCTCTGCAATGGTCCTACTGTAAACCAGTCTATAGCCTCTGCTCTCTGCAATGATCCTTATGCACCCAGTCTCAATCCTCTGCTCTCTGCAAAAGTCCTTTTGTACATCACTCTGAAAACTCTGCTCTCTGCAAGGATCTTTGTGCACCACAGTCTCTAAACTCTGCAACTCAGTCTCCAACATCTGCTCTCTGTAACAGTCCTTCTGCACCCCAGTCTCCATCCTCTCCAATCTGTAAGATCCTTCTACACCCCAGTTTCCTAACTCTGCTCTCTGTAAAATTCCTTTTTCACCCCAGTGTCCAACCTCTGCTCTCAGCAACGGTTCTTGTGCACGACAGTCTTCAATTTCTGTTCTCGGCAACAGTCCTTCTTCACCCCAGTCTCCAAACTCTGCTCTGCATATCATTTCTTCTGCACCTCAGTCTCCAAACTCTGCTTTATGTAAGATCTTTCTGCAACCCAGTCTCTAAACTCTTCTCACTGTAACAGTCCTTCTGCACCCCAGTCTCAAACCTCTGCTCTGTGCAACAGGTCGTCTGAACCGCAGTCTCCAACATCTGCTCTATGAAAGATCCTTCTGCACCCCAGTCTCCAAACTCCGATCTCCATAACAGTCCTTCTTCACCCGAGTTTTCAACCTTTGCTCTCTGTACCAATCTTTCTGTACCTCAGTCTCCAACCTCTGCTCTCTATAACAGTCCTTCTTACCTCAGTCAGCAACATCTGCTCTCTGTAACAGGCCTTCTGCACCCCAGTCTCCAAACTCTGCTCTCTGTAACAATCCTTCTGCACCCCAGTCTCAAACCTCTGCTCTCTGTGCAGTTCTTCTGCACCACAATCTTCAACCTCTGCTCTCTGTAACGGAACTTCTGCAACCCAGTCTCAAACATCTGCTCTCTGCAACCATCCTTCTTCTACCTTTCTCCAAACTCTGCTCTCTGTAACAGTCCTTTTGTATCGCAGTCTCCAACCTCTTCTCTTTGTAATGGTCCTTCTGCTCACCAATTGCCAAACTCTGGTTTTTTTAACAGACGTTCTACACCTCTAATTCCAAACTCTGTTCTCTGTAAAAGTCCTTCTGTGCCTCATTCTGAATCCTCTGCTCTCTGCAATGATCCTTCTGCACCACAGTCTTCAAACTGTGCTATCTGTAACAGGCCTTCTGCACCCCAGTCTCTAACCTCTGCTCTCTGTAAAAGGCCTACTGCACCCCAGTCTCCAACCTCTGCTCTCTGTAACAGGCCTTCTGCACCCCAGTCTCTGAACTCTGCTCTCTCTAACAGGCCTTCTGCACCCCTGTTTCCCACCTCTTCTCTCTGCAACGATCCTTCTGCACCTCAGTATCCAACCTCTGCTCTCTGCAACAGTCCTTTTGGACTCCAGTCTCCAATTTTTGCTCTCTGTAAGATCCTTCTGCATCCCAGTGTCCAACATCTGCTCTCTGTAAAAGCCCTTCTGCACCTCAGTTTCCAAACGTTGCTCTCTGTAATGGTCCTTCTGCACCCCAGTCTCCAACATCTGCTCACTGCAACGATCCTTCTTCTCAACAGGCTCCAACCTCTGCTCTCTGCAATTGTCTCTCTGCACCCCAGTCTCCAAACTCTTCTCTCTGTAACAGTCCTCCTGTACCGCAGTCTCCAAACTCTTCTCTCTGTAACGGTTTTTCTGAACCCCAATTGCCAAACTCTGCTTTCTGTAACAGTCCTTCTGCAAATCAGACTCCAACCTCTGCTATCTGTAACAGTCCTTCTGAGCCTCAGTTTGAAACCTCTGCTCTCTGTAATGGTCCTTATGCACCCCAGTCTCCAACCTCTGCCCTCTGTAACAGGTCTTCTGCAACCCAGTCTCCAAACTCTGCTCTGTAACAGGACTTCTGCACCCCAGTCTCCAAACACTTCTCTATGCAACAATTCTTCTGCACCTCAGTCTCCAACCTCTGTTCTCTGCAACAGTGCTTCTGCACCCCAGGATTGAAACTCTGCTCTCTGTAATAGTCCTTCTGTACCGCAGTCTCCAACCTCTTCTCTCTCTAACGGTCATTCTGCACCCCAGTTTCCAAATGTTTCTTTGTGTATCAGTTATTCTGCACCCCAGTCTCCAACCAGTGCTCTCTGTATAAGTCCTTCTGCACCTCAGTCTCCAACGTCTGCTTTCTACAACAGTCCTTCTATACCCCAGTCTCCAGCCTCTTCTCTCTGTAAGATCCTACTGCACCCCAGTTTCCAAACTCTGCTCTTTGTGACGTTCCTTCTGAACCCCAGTCTCCAGCCTCTGCTCTTTGTAACAGTATTTCTGTACCAGAGTCTCCAGTCTCTGCTCACTGCAATATTTCCTCTGCACACCACTAGCCAAACTGTGCTCTCTGTAACTGTCTTTCTTACCTCAGTCTCCAACCTCTGCTCTCTTTAACGATCCTTCTGCACCTCAGTCTCCAACCTCTGCTCTCTGCAATGATCTTTCTGAACTTCAGTTTGCAACCTCTGCTCTCTGCAACGATCCTTCTTCACCCCAGTTTCCAACCTCTGCTCTCTGTAACAGTCCTTCTACACCTCTGTCTCCAACGTCTCCTCTCTTTACCAATCCTTCTGCACCTCAGTCTCCAATCTCTGCTCTCTTTAACAGTCCTTCTGCACCTCAGTCTTCAACCGATGCTCTCTGAAACAGGCTTTCTGCATCCCAGTCTCCATCATTTGCTCTCTGTAACAGTTCTTCTGCACCCCAATCTCGAACCTCTGCTCTCTGTAATAGTCATTCTGCAACCCAGCTCCAACCTCTTCTCTCTGCAATGATCCTTCTGCAACTCAGTCTCCAACCTCTGATCTCTGCAACAGTCCTTCTGCACCCCAGTCTCCAGACTCTGCTCCCTTAAAGATCCTTTTGCATCCCTTTCTCCAACCTCTGCTATTTGTTACAGTCCTCCTGCACCCAAGTATCCAACCTCTGCTCTCTGTAAAAGTCCTTTTGCACCTCAGTCTCCAACTCTGCTCTCTGTAAGATCATTCTGTAACCCATTCTCCAAACGCTGCTCTCTGTAACAGTCCTTCTGAACCCCAGTCTCCAAACTCTGCTCTCTGTAACAGGCCTTCTGCACCCCAGTCTCAGACTTCTGCTCTCTGCAACAGTCCTTCTAAACCCCAGTCTCCAACCTCTGCTCTCTGCAACAGTCCTTCTGCTACCAGTCTACAACATCTGTACTCTGCAACAGTCCTTCTGCACCTCAGTGTGAAAACTCTGTTCTCTGCAACGATCCTTGTACACCCCATTCTCCAAACTCTGCTTTCTATAACAGTCTTTGTGCACGTCATTCGCCAACCTCTGCTATCCGTAAAAGTCTTTCTGCACCCCCGTCTCCAACCTCTGCTCTCTGTAAGATCCTTCCGCACCCAGGTTTCCAAACTCTGCTCTCTGTAACATTCCTTCTGGTACGCAGTCTCTAAACTCTGCTCTCTGTAACAGTCCTTCTGCTCCCCAGTCTCCAACCCCTGCTCTCTGTAACAGTCCTTCTGTACCGCAGTCTCCAACCTCTGCTCTCTGCAATGGTCCTTCTGCACCACATTCTCAAACCTCTGTTGTCTGCAAGATTCCTTCAGCACCACAGTATCCAACCTCTTCTCTCTGCCACAATTCTTTTGCACCCAAGTCTCCAACATCTTCTCTCTGAAAAAGTCCTTCTGCACCCGAGTCTCCAACATCTGCTCTCTGCAACAGTCCTTCTGCACCTCAGTCTGAAAACTCTGCTCTCTGCAATGATCCTTGTGCACCCCAGTCTCAAAACTCTTCACTCTGAAACAGTCCTTCTGTACTGCAATCTCCAACCTCTGCTCTCTGTAAGAGTCCTTCTGCACCCCAGTCTCCACCTTCTGCTTTCTGTATGAGACCTTCTGCACCCCAGTCTCCAACTTCAGCACTCTGTAACAGTCCTTCTCCACTTCAGTCTCCAGCCTCTGCTCTCTGTAACAGTCCTCTTGTAGTGCAGTCTCCAAAATCTGCTCTCTGTAACGGTCCTTCTGCACCCCTGTCTCTAACCTCTGCTTTCTATATCAGTCCTTCTTCACCCCAGTCTCCAACCTCTGCTCTCTGTAACAGTCCTTCTGCACCTCAGTCTCCAAACTCTGCTGTCTGCAACAGTCCTTCTGCACCCAAGTCTCAAACCTCTGCTCCCTGCAACAGTCATTCTGCACCTCAGTCTCTAAACTGTACTCTCTGTAACAGTCCTAATGCACCTCAGTCTTCAACATTAGCTCTTTGAAAGATTCTTCTGAAACCCAATCTCCAAACTCTGCCCTCTGTAACAGTCCTTCAGCACCCCTTCTCAAAACTCTGCTCTCTGCAACAGTCCTTCTCCACACCAGTCTCCAACCTCTGCTCTCTGTAACAGTCCTCCAGTAGTGCAGTATCCAAAATCTCCTCTTTTTAATGGTTCTTTTGCACCCCAGTCTCCAGAATCTATTCTCTGTAAAAGTCCTTCTAAACCTCAGTGTCCAAACTCTGCTCTCTGCAACAGTCCTTCTGCACCTCAGTCTGAAAACTCTGTTCTCTGCAACGATCCTTCTGCACCCCAGTGTCCAACATCTGCTCTCTGTGACAGTCCTGCTGTACATCAGTCTCCAAACTCTGCTCTCTGTAAGATCTTTCTGCAACCCTATCTCCAAACCCTGATTTCTGTAAGAGTCCTTCTTCACCCTAGTCTCCAACCTCTGCTCTCTGTAGAAGGCCTTTTTCACCCCATTCTCCAACCTCTGCTCTCTGTTACAGAGCTTCTGCACCTCAGTCTAAAAACTCTGCTCTCTGCAACAGTCCTTCTGCACCCCAGTCTCCAAACTCTGCTTACTGTATCAGTCCATCTGCACCACAATTTCCAACCTCTGCTCTCTGTAACAGTCTTTCTGAACCTCAGTTTTTGAACTCTGCTCTCTGCAACAGTCCTTCTGCATCTCAGTCTCCAACATCTGCTCTCTGCAACAGTCCTTCTGCACCAAGTCTCCAATCTCTTCCTCTGTAACAGTCCTACTGTAACCCAGTCTCCAACCTCTGCTCTCTGCAGCAGTCCTTCTGCACCCCAATCTAAACCTGTGCTCTCAGCAACAGTCCTTATACACCCCAGTGTCCAGCCTCTTCTCTCTACAACAGTCCCTCTGCATCCCATTCTCCAACCTCTGTTCTATGTCACAATCCTTCTGCACCTCAGTCTCCAACCTCTGTTCTCTGCAACGGTCCTTCTGCACCTCAGTCTCCAAAAACTACTCCAAGTAAAAGTACTTCTGAACACTTTCTCCATACTCTGCTCTCTGTAACAGGCCTTCTGCATCCGAGTCTCCCAACAATGTTCTCTGTAAAAATCCTTCTGCACCCCAGTCTCAAAATTTTCTCTTCTCTGTAATAATCCTTCTTCACCTCAGTTATCAAACTCTGATCTCTGCAATAGTCCTTCTTCACCACAGTCTCCAAACTCTGCTCTCTGTAACAATCGTTCTGCACCCCAGTCTCCAATCTCTGCTGTCTACAACAATCTTTTTGCACCCCAGTCTCCAAACTCTGCTCTTGCAAAAGTCGTTCTGCACCCTAGTCTCGAAAATCTGCTCCCTACAACAGTTCTTCTGCACCTCAGTCTGACAGCTCTGCTCTCTGCAACGATCCTTGTGCACCCCAGTCTTTGAACTCTACTTTCTGTAATAGTTTTTCTGCACCTCAGTCTCCAACCTCTGCTCTCTGTAAGATCCTTCTGCACCCCAGTTTCACAACTCTGCTCTCTGTAATATTTCTTCTGCTCCACAGAAGTCTCCATCCTCTGCTCTCTGTAACACTCGTTCTTTACCGCAGTCTCCAACCTCTGCTCTCTGCAACGATTCTTTTGCACCCCATTCTCCGCCCTCTTCTCTCTGCCAAAGTCCTTCTGCACCCCAGTCTCCAACATCTGCTCTCTGCAACAGACCTTCTGAAGCTCAGTCTGAAAACTCTGCTCTCTGCAACGATCTTTGTGCACCCCAGTCTCCAAAATCTGCTTTCTGTAACAGTCCTTCTGCAACTCAGTTTCCAAAATCGGCTCTTTGTAACAGTGCTTCTGCACCCCAACCTCTAACCTGTGCTCTCTGTAAGATCCTTCTGCACCCCAGTTTCAAAATCTGCTCTCTGTAACATTCTTTCTGCTCACCAGTCTCCAACCTCTGCTCTCTGTAACAGTCCTTCTGTTCCCCAGTCTCCAAGGTTTGCACTCTGAAATAGTCCTTCTCCACACCAGTCTCCAACCGCTGCTCTCTTTAACAGTCCTCCTGTAGTGCAGTCTCAAAAATCTGCTCTCTGTAACGGTCCTTCTGCACCCAAGTCTCAAACCTCTGCTTTCTGTAACAGTCCTTCTACACCCCAGTCTCCAAACTCTGCTATCTGTAACAGTCCTTGTGCACCCCAGTCTTAAACCTCTGCTCTCTATAACAATAATTCTGCACCCCAGTCTCAAACTTCTGCTCTCTGCAACGATATTTTTGCACCCCATTCTCCAACCTATGTTCTCTGCAGAAGTCCTTCGGCAACCCAGTCTCTAACATCTGCTCTCTGCAACAGTCCTTCTGAACCTTAGTCTAAAAACTCTGCTCTCGGCAAAATCCTTGTGCACCACAGCCTCCAAACTCTGCTCTCTGTAAGAGTCCTGCTGCTCCCCAGTCTCCACCCTCTGCTATCTGTAATAGTCTTTCTGCTCCCCGGTCTCCAACCTCTGCTCTCTGTAACAGTCCTTCTATACCACAGTCCCAACCTCTTCTTTCTGTATCATTCTTCTGCACCACAGTTTCCAACCTCTGCTTTCTGCAACATTCCTTCTGCACCTCAGTCTCCAACCTCTGCTCTCTGCAACAGTTCTTCTGCACCCCAGTCTCCAACCTCTGCTCTCTGCTCCTGATCTTTTGCACCCCAGTAACCAAGGTCTGCACTCTGAAACAGTCCATTTCCACACCAGTCTCCAAACTCTGTTGTCTGTCACAGTCCTCCTGTAGTGCAGATTCCAAAATCTGCTCTCTGTAATGGTCCTTCTACACCCCATGTCCAGCCTCTGCTCTCTGCAGCAGTCCCTCTGCAACCCAGTCTCCAACCTCCGCTCTCTATAACAATCCTTCTGCACCTCAGTATCCAAACTCTGCTCTCTGCAACGGTCCTTCTGCACCTCATTCTCCGAACTCTACTCACTGTAAAAGTACTTCTGTACCCCTGCTCCAAACTCTGTTCTCCGTAACAGGCCTTCTGCACCCCAGTCTCCAATGTCTGTTCTCTTTAACAATCCTTCTGAACCCCAGTCTCCAACCTCTGCTCTCTACAATGATCCTTCTGCACCCCTGTCTCAAACCTCTGCTCTCTGCAACAGTCCTTCTGAACCCCAGTCTCCAACATGTTCTCTCTTCAAAGTCCTTCTGCACCTCAGTCTGAAAAATCTGTTCTCTGCAACGATCCTTCTGCACCCTAGTCTCAAACCTCTGCTCTCTGTAAAAGTCCTGCTGCACCTTGGCCTACAAAAACTGCTCTCTGTAAGATCCTTGTGCAACCTTGTCTAAAAACTCTGCTCTCTGTAACAGTTTTTCTGCACCCCAGTCTTCAACCTCTGCTCTCTGTAAAAGGTCTTTTGCACCTCAATATCTAAACTCTACTCTCTGCAACAGTCATTCTGCACCTAAGTCGCCAAATTCTGACCTCTGTAAGATGCTTCTGCAGCCGTGTATCCAACCTCAGCTCTCTGTAAGAGTCTTGTGCACCCAAGTCTCCGACCTCTGCTCTGTGTAACAGGACTTCCGCACGTCAGTTTCCAAACTCTGCTCTCTACAACAGTCCTTCTGCACCCTAGTTACCAACAACTGCTCTCTGCAACAGTCCTTTTCATCCCCAGATTTCGAGATCTGCTCTACATAAACAGTCCTACTGTACTGCAGTCTCCAATCTCTGCTCTTTGTAACGGTCCTTCTACACCCCAGTCTCCAACCTCTGCTTTCTGTATCAGTCTGTCTGAACCCCAGTTTCCAACCTCTATTCTCGGTATCTATTCTTCTGCACCTCAGTCTTAAACCTGTTTTCTATGTAAGAGTCCTTCTGCACCTCATTCTCCATCCTCTGCTCTCTGTAACGGTCCTTCCTGTACCTCAATTTCCAAACTCTGCTTCCTGTAACAGTCCTTCTGTATCTGAGTCTCCAAAACTCTGCTCTCTGTAACAGAACTTCTACACCTCAGTCTTCAACCTCTGCTCTCTGTAACAGTCCTTATGCACCTCAGTCTGAAACCTCTGCTCTCTGCACGATCCTTCTGCACCCCAGTATCCAAACACTGCTCTCTGTAAAAGTTCACCTGCACCTCAGTCTCCAATCTGTGCTCTATGTAAGATCCTACAGCAACCCAGTCTTCAAACTCTGCTCTTCGTAACAGTTATTCTGCACCCAGTCTCCAACCTGTCCTCTCTATAACAGGCCTTCTGCATGCCAGTCTCCTAACTCTGCTCTCTGCAAGGATATTCTGCAACCCAGTCTCCATCCACTGCTCTCTGCAATGATCCTACTGCACCCCAGTCTCCAACCTCTGATTTCTGCATAAGTCCTTCTGCACCTCATTCTCCAACTTCTGCTCTTCTGTAAGATCCTTCTGCACCTTTGTCTCCAAGTTCTGCTCCTTGCAACGATCCTTCTGCACCCCAGTCTCCAAACTCTTCTCGATGTAAAAGAACTACTGCACCTCAGTCTTTGATCTCTGCTGTCTGCAACAGTCCTTCTGCACCCCAGTCTCCAAAAACTGCTCTCTGCAACAGTCTTTCTGTACTGCAGTCTCCAACTTCTGCTCTCTGTAACGGTGTTTCTGCACCGCACTCTAATCTCTGCTTTCTGTATCAGTTTTTCTGCACCCCAGTCTCAAAATTCTGCTCTCTCTAAGAGTCGTTCTGCACCTCAGTCTCCAACCTCTGCTCTCGGCAACAGTCCTTCTGCACCCCAGTCTCAAACCTCTGCTCTCTGAAACAGTGCTTCTGCACCCCAGTCTCCATCTTCTGCTCTCTGCAACAGTCCTTCTGCCCCCACAGTCTCCAAATTCTGTTCTCTGTAACAATCCTCCTGCACCTCAGTCTCCAACCTCTGCTCTTTGTAACAGGACTTCTGCACCTCAGTTTCCAACCTCTGATCTCTGCAACAGTCTTTCTGCACTCCAATCTACAACCTCTGCTCTCTGCAACAGTGCTTCTCCACCCCATTCTCCAAACTCTGCTCTCTGCAACAGTTCTTCTGCACCCCATTCTCCAAACTCTGCTCTCTGCAACAGTTCTTCTGCACCGCAGTCTCCAACCTCTGCTCTCCTTAACAGTCCTTCAGCACCACAGTCTTAGACCTCTGCTCTCTGTAAGATCTTTCTGCACTCCAGATTCAAAATTCTGCTCTCTGTAACATTCCTTCTCCACCCCAGTTTTCAACCTCTGCTTTCTGCAAGTGTCCTGCGGCACACCAGTTTCCAAGCTCTGTCCTCTTCAACAGTCCTTCTGCTCCCCAGTCTCCAACATCTTCTCCTGTAACAGTCCTTCTGTACAGCAGTCTTCAACCTCTGCTCTCTGTAACATTTCTTCTGCACCCCAGTCTGCAACCTCTGCTCTCTGTAACAGTTTTTCGATACCGCAGTCTCCAAACTCTGGTCTCTGTAACAGTCCCTCTTCACCTCAGTGCCCAAACTCTGCTCTCTCTAACAGTTCTTCTACACCTCAGTCCCGAAACTCTGCTCTCTGTAACAGTCCTTCAGAACCTCAGTCTGACACCTCTAATCCCTACACGATCCTTCTGCACCCCAATCTTTAACCACTTCTCTCAGTAACAGAAAAACTGCATCCCAGTCTCCAACCTCTTCTCTCTGTAACACTTTTTCTATACCGCATTCTCCAAACTCTGGTCTGTGTAACAGTCCTTCTACACTCCAATTTCCAACCTCTGCTTTCTGTAACAGTCCTTCTGAACCTCAGTCTCCAAACTCTGCTCTCTGTAACAGTCGTTCTACACCTCAGTCTTCAACCTCTGCTCTCTGTAACAGTCCTTCAGCACCTGAGTCTGACACCTTGCACTCTGCATGATTCTTCTGCACCCCAGTCTCCAACCTGTGCTCTCTACAATGATCCTACTGCACCCCAGTCTCCAACCTGTGCTCTCTACAATGATCCTACTGCACCCCAGTCTCCAAACTCTGATCTCTGCAACAGTGCTCTGCACCTCAGTCTCCAAATTCTGCTCTCTGTAAGATCGTTCTATACCCCTGTACACAAATTCTGCTCTCTGTAAAAGTCCATCTGTACCCGAGTCTCCAACCTGTGCTCTCTGTAACAGGAATTCAGTACCTCAGTCTCCAACCTCTGCTCTCTGCAACAGTCCTTCTGCACCCCAGACTCCAACCTCTGCTCTCTATAACAGTCCTTCTGCACCCTAGTTACCAACATCTGCTCTCTGACAGACCTTCTGCACCCCAGTCTCCAACATCTACTCTCTGCAACAGTTCTTCTGCACCTCAATCTGAAAACTCTACTCTCTGCAACGACCCTTCTGCACCGTAGTCTTTTATTTCTGCTCTCTATAACAGTCCTTCTTCACCTCAGTCTCCCAACTCGGCTCTCTTTATAATCCTTCTGCAACACAGTCTTCAAACTCTGCATTCTGTATCAGTCTTTCTGCACAACAGTCTCCAACCTCTGCTCTCTGTAACAGGACTTCAGCAACCCAATCTCCAAACTTTGCTCTCTGTAAAAGGCCTTCTTCAACCCAGTCGCCAACCTCTTCTCTCTGAAACGATTCTTCTCCACCCAAGTCTCCAACATCTGCTCTCTGCAACAGTGCTTTTGCACCCCAGTCTCCAAACTCTGCTCTCTGTAAGATCCATGTGAACCCCAATCTCCAACCTCTACTCTCTGTTACAGTCCTTCTGCACCCCAGTCTCCAAACGCTGCTCTCTGCAACTGTCCTTTTCCACCCCAGTTTCCAACATCTGCTCTCTGAAACAGTCCTTCTGCACCCTAGTCTCCAAACTCTGCTCTCTGCAACGATCCTTCTGAACCCCAGTATCCAATGTCTGCTCTCTGCAACAGTCCTTCTGCACCACAGTCTCCAACCTCTGCTCTTTTTAAGATCCTTCTGCACTCCAGTTTCCAAATTCTGCTCTCTGTAACATTCCATCTCCACCCCAGTCTCCAACCTCTGTCCTCTGCAACAGTCATTCAGCTCCCCAGTCTCCGAGATCTGCTCTGTGTAACAGTCCTTCTACACCCCAGTGTCCAACCTCTTTTTTCTGTTTCAGTCAATTTTAACCTCGTCTCTATACTCTGTTCTCTGTATCTATCATGCTGCACCTCAGTCTCCAACCTGTGCTCTATGTAAGAGTCCTTCTGCACACCAGTCTCCAAACTTTGCTCTCTGCAATAGTCCTTCTGTACTACAGTCTCCAAAATCTGCTCTCTGTAACGGTCTTTCTGCACCCTAGACTCCAATCTCTGCTTTCTTTATCAGTCCATCTGCACCCCAGTCTCCAACTTCTTCTCCCTCTAAGAGTCCTTCTGCATCCCAGTCTCCAACCTCTGCTCTCGGTAAAAGTCCTATACCGCAGTCTCCAAACTCTGCTCTATTTAACGGTCCTTCTGCACCTCAAATTCCAAACTCTGCTACCTGTAACAGTCCTTCTGCACCTGAGTCTTCAAACTCTGATCTCTGTAACAGTCCTTCTACAACTCAGTCTCCAACCTCTGCTCTCTGTAACCGTCCTTCTGAACCTCAGTCTGAATCCTCTGCTCTCTGCACCATCCTCTGCACCCCAGTCTCCAACCACTGCTCTCTGTAACAGTCCAACTGCACCTTAGTCTCCAACCTCTCCCCTCTGTAAGATCCTTCAGCAACCCAGTCTCTAAACTCTGCTCTCTATAACAGTCCTTCTGCACCCGAGTATCCAAGCTCTCTTCTCTGTAGCAGTCCTTCTGCACCCCAGTCTCAAAAATCTGCTCTCTGCAACAGTCCTTCTGCACCTTAGTCTAAAAACTCTGCTGTCTGCAATGAACCTTCTGCACCCCATCTCCTACCTCTGCTGTCTGTAACATCCTTCTGCACCTCAGTCTCCCAATTCTGCTCTCTGTAAGATCCTTCTGCAACCCAGTCTTTAAACTCTGCACTCTGTAACCGTCCTTCTGCACAACAGTCTCCAACCTCCATTCTGTGTAACAGTCTTTCTGTACTGCAGTCTCCAACCTCTGCTCTTCGTAACGGGCCTTCTGCACCCCAGTCTCCAACCTCTGCTCTCTGCAATGATCCTACTGCACCCCAGTCTCAAACCTCTGATTTCCGCAACAGTTTTTCTGCACCTCAGTCTGAAAATTCTGCTCTCTGCAGGATCCTTCTGCACCCCAGTCTCCAACCACTGCTCTCGGTAACAGTCCCCCTGCACCTCAGTCTCCAACCTCTGCTCTCTGTAAGATCCTTCATCAACCCAGTCTCCAAGCAGTGCTCTCTGTAACAGACCATCTCACCTAAGTCCAAATTCTTCTCTTTACCACAATTCTTCTCCACACCAGTCTCAAACCTCTGCTCTCTGCAACAGTCCTTTTGAATCACAGTCGACTACCTCTGCTCTCTGCAACAGTCCTTCTGCACCCCAGTTTCCAATCTCTGCTCTCTGTAACCTTTCTTCTGCACCCGTTTCCAACCTCTGCTCTCTGAAACCGTCCTTCTGCACCCCAGTCTACAACCTCTGCTCTTCGTAACAGTCCTTCTGCACCTCAGTCTTCAACCTCTGCTCTCTGCAACAGCCCTTCTGCACACCATTCTCCAAACTCTGCTCTCTGCAACAGTCTTTTGCACCCCATTCTCCAACATCTGTTCTCATCAACAGTCCTTCTAACTCCAGTCTCCAACTTCTGCTCTGTGCAACGATCCTTCTGGAACCCAGGCTCTAACGTGTGCTCTCTGCAACAGTCCTTCTGCAATACAGTTTCCAACCTCTGCTCTCTGTAAGATCTTTCTGCACGCAAGTTTCCAAAATCTGCTGTCTCTAACATTCCTTCTCCACAGCAGTCTGTAACCTCTGCTTTTTTCGAAGGTCCTGCGGCACCCCAGTCTCCAACCTCTGTCTTCTGTAACAGTTCTTCTGCTCCCCAGTCTCCAACATCTGCTCTCTGTAACAGTCCTTCTGTACCGAAGTCTCCAACCTCTGCTCTCTGTAACGGTCCTTCTGAAGCCCAGTCTTTAACCTCCACTTTTTATATCAGTCCTTCTGAACCCCAGTCTCCAAACTCTGCGCTCTGTATCTATCCTTCTGCACCCCAGTCTCAAACCTCTGCTCTCTGAAACAGTCCTTCTGCACAACAGTCTCCAAACTCTGCTCTGTGTAAGATTCTTCTGCACTCCAGTTTCCAAACTCTATACTCTGTAAAATTCCTTCTCCAACCCAGTCTTTAACCTCTGCTTTCTGCAAGTGTCCTGTGGCTCCACAGGCTCCAAACTCTGTCATCTGCAACAGTCCTTCTGCTCCCCAGTCTCCAACATATGCTCTTTAAAACAGTCCTTCTGAAATGCAGTCTCCACCCTCTGCTCTCCGTAAAGGTCCTTCTGCAACCCAGTCTCCAAACTCTGCTTTCTGTATCAGTCTTTCTGAAGCCCAGTCTCAAACCTCTGTTCTCTGTATATATACTACACCTCAGTCTCAAACCTGTTCTTTCTGTAACATTTCTTCTGCACCCCAGTCTCCAAACTCTGCTCTTTGTAACAGTTTTTCTATACCACAGTCTCCAAATCCTGGTCTCTGTAACGATCCTTCTGCACCCCAATTTCCAACCTCTGCTTATAGTAGCAGTCTTTCTGCACCACAGTCTACAAACTCTGCGATCTGTAACAGTTTTTCTACATTTCAGTCTCCAACTTCTGCTCTCTGTTAGATCCTTCAACAACTTAGTCTTCAACCACTACTCTCTGGAACAGTCCAGCTGCACCTCAGTCTCCAACCTCTGCTCACTGTAAGATCTTTCAGCAACCCGGTCTCTAAACTCTGCTCTCTATAACAGTCCTTCTGCACCCCAGTCTCCAACCTCTCCTATCTGTAACAGGCATTCTCCACGCCAGTCTTCAAACTCTGCTCTCTATAGCAGGCCTTCTGCACCCCAGTCTCCAACCTCTGCTCTCTGCAATGATCCTTCTGCACAACAGTCTCCAACCTCTGCTCTCTGCAATGATCCTACTGCACGCCAGTCTCCAACCTCTGATCTCTGCAACACTCCTTCTGCACCTCAGTCTCCAACTTCTTCTCTCTGTAAAATCCTTCTGCACCCCTGTCTCCAAGCTCTGCTCCTTGCAACGATCCTTCTGCACCCCAGTCTCCAACTTCTGCTCTATGTAAAAGGACTTCTGCACCTCAGTCTCCAACATCTACTCTCTGCAACAGTCCTTCTGCACACCAGCCTCCAAACTCTGCTCTCTGCAACAGTCCTTCTGTACTGCAGTCTCTAAACTCTGCTCTCTGTAACGGTCTTTCTGCACCCCATAATCTAATCTCTGCTTTCTGCATCAGTCCTTTTGCACCCCATTCTACAACATCTGCTCTCTCTAAGAGTCCTTCTGCACCTCAGTCTCCAACCTCTGCTTTCGGCAACAGTCCTTCTGCTCCCCAGTCTCCAACCTCTGCTTTCTACAACAGTACTTCTGCACTCCAGTCTCCAACATCTTCTCTCTGCAACAGTCCTTCTGCACCCCAGTCTCCAACATCTGCTCTCTGCAACAGTCCTTCTACACCCCAGTCTCCAAACTCTGCACTCTACAAGGATCATTCTGGACCCCAGTCTTCAACGTCTGTTTTCTACAACAGTACTTCTGAACCACAGTCTCCAAAATCTGCTCTCTGTAAGATTATTCTGGTCTCCAGTTTCCAAAATCTGCACTCTCTCACATTCTTTCTCCACTGCAATCTCCAACCTCTACTTTCTGCAAGGGTCCTTCGGCACCCCAGTCTCCAACGTCTGTCCTCTGTAACACTTTTTCTTCTACCCAGTCTCCAACATCGGCTCTCTGTAACACTCCTTATGTACCGCTGTCTCCAAACTCTGTTCTCTGTAACGGTCCTTCTACAACCCAGTCTCCAAACTCTGCTTTTTAATCAGTCCTTCTGAACCCCAGTCTCCAAACTCTGCTCTCTGTATCTATTCTTCTCAACCTCAGTCTTTAACCTGTGCTTTCTGTAACACTCCTTCTGCACTCCAGTCTCCAAACTCTGCTCTCTGTAACAGTCCTTTTATACCGCAGTCTCCAATCTCTGCTCTCTGTAATGGTCCTTCTGCACCCCAATTTCCAACCTCTGCTTTCTGTAACAGTCCTTTTGCTCCTCAATGTCTAAACTCTGCTCTCTTTAACAGTTTTTCTACACCTCAGTCTCCAACCTCTGCTCTCTGAAACAGTACTTCTGCACCGCAGTCTGAAATCTTTGCTCTCCAGATTCTTCTGCACCCCAGTCTCCAACCACCGCTCTCTGTAACAGTCCATGTGCACCTCAGTCTCTAACCTCTGCTCTCTGTAAGTTCCTTCAGCAAACCAGTCTCCAAACTGTGCTCTTGGTAAAAGTCCTTCTGCACCCCAGTCTCCAACCTCTCCTCTCTGTAACAGGCCTTCTGCACGCCAGTCTCAAAACTCTGCTGTCTATAGTGGGCCTTCTGCATGCCAGTCTCCAACCTCTGCTCTTTGCAATGATCCTACTGCACCCCAGTCTCCAACTTCTGATCTCTGCAAGAGTCCTTCTGTACCTCAGTCTCCAAATTCTGTTCTCTGTAAGATCCTTCTGCAACCCTGTCTCCAACCTCTGCTCTCTGTAACAGTCCTTCTGCACCACAGTCTCCAAAGTCTACTCTCTGCAACAGTTCTTCTTCACCCCAGTCTCCAACCTCTGCTCTCTGCAACACTCCTTCTGCAACCCAGTCTCCAACATCTGCTCTCTGTAACAATCCTTCTTCACCTCAGTCTCAAAACTCTACTCTCTGTAACAGTTCTTCTGCACCTCATTCTCCAACCTCTTCTCTCTGTAGGAACCTTCTCCAACCTAGTCTACAAACTCTGCTCTCTGTAACAATCCTTCTGCACACCGGTCTCCAAACACTGCTCTCTGCACTGATCCTTCTTCACACCAGTCTCCAACCTCTGCTCTCTGAAACAGTACTTCTGCACCTCAGTCTTCAGCTTCTGCTCTCTGTAAGATTCTTCTGCACCCCTGTATTCAAACTGTGCTCTCTGTAACAGTCGTTCTGCTACCTAGTTAATAACATCTGCTCTCTGCAACAGACCTTCTAAACCCCAGTTTTCAACATCTGCTCTCTGTAACAGTCATTCTGCACCTCGGTCTGAAAACTCTGCTCTCTGCAACGACCCTTCTGCGCCCAAGTCTCCTACCTCTGCTCTCTGCAACGACCCTTCTGCACCCAAGTCTCCTACCTCTGCTCTCTGTAACAGTTCTTCTGCACCTCAGTCTCCCAACTGTGCTCTCTGTTTGATCCTTCTGCAACCCAATCTTTAAACTCTGCACTCTGTAATGTCCTTCTGCACAACAGTCTCCAACCTCTGCTCTCTGTAACAGGTCTTCTGGAACCCAGTCTCCAAACTCTGCTCTCTGTGATAGGCCTTCTGCACCCCAGTCTCCAAACTCTTCTCTCTGCAACAATTCTTCTCCACCCAAGTCTTCTACATCTACTCTCTGCAACAGTCCGTTTGCACCCCAGTCTCCAATCTCTGCTGTCTGTAAGATCCATCTGAACTCCAGTCTCCAACCTCTGCTCTCTGTAACAGTCCTTCAGCAACCCAGTCTCCAAAATCTGCTCTCTGTAACAGTTTTTCTGCACCTCAGTCTCCAACCTCTGCATTGTGTAACAGTCCTTCTGCACCCCAGTCTAAAACATCTGCTCTCTGCAACAGTCCTTCTGCACCCCAGTGTCCAAACTCTGCTCTCTACAACAGTCCTTCTGCACAACAGTCCCAAAACTCTGCTATCTGTAAGATCCTTCTGCACACCAGTTTCCAAACTCTGCTCTCTGTAACATTTTTTCTCCACTCCAGTCTTCATCCTCTGCTTTCAGCAAGTGTCCTGCGGCACCCCAGTCTCCAACGTCTGTCCTCTGCAACAGTACTTCTACTCCCCAGTTTCCAACATTAGCTCTGTATAACAGTCTTTCTGTAACACAGGCTCCAGCTTCTGCTCTCCGTAACGTGTCTTCTTCACCCAGTCTCCAAACTCTGCTTTCTATATCAGTCCTTCTGAACCCCAGTCTCAAAACTGTGCTCTTCATATCTATCCTTCTGCACCTCAGTCTCTAACCTGTGCTCTCTGTAACATTCCTTCTGCACCCCAGTCTCCAACCTCGGCTCTCTGTAACAGTTTTTCTATACCGCCATTTTCAAACTCTGGTCTCTGTAACAATCCTTCTGCACCCCAATTTTCAACCTCTTCTTTCTGTAACAGTCCAACTGCACCTCTATCTCCAAATTCTATTCTCTGTACGATCCTTCTGCAACCCTGTATTTAACCACTGCTCTCTGTAACTATCCTTCTGCACCCGAGTCTCCAAACTCTGCTCTCTGTAACACGACTTATGCACCTCAGTCTCCAACCTATAGTCTCTGCAACAGTCCTTCTGCACCTCAGTCGCCAACCTCTGCTCTCTGCAACGGTCATTATGCACCCCAGTCTCAAACATCTGTTTTCTGCAACAGTCCTTCTTCAACTCAGTCTCCAACCTCCGCTCTCTGAAACAGTCCTTCTGCTCCCCCAGTCTCCAACATATTCTCTCTGTAACAGTCCTTCTCCAACTCAGTCTCTAAACTCTGCTCTCTGTAGCAGTCCTTCTGCACCTCAGTCTCCAACCTCTCTTTTCTGTAACAGGCCTTCTTCACCCCATCCCCAACCTCTCCTCTCTGTAACGATTTTTCTCCACCCCGTCTCCAAACTCTGCTCTCTTTAACAGTCCTCCTGCACCCCAGTCTCCAAACTCTGCTCTCTGTAAGGGTCCTTCTCCACCCAAGTCTCCAAACTCTGCTTTCTATATCAGTCCTTCTGCACCACAGTCTCCGACCTCTTTTCTCTGCAACACTCCTTCTGCACCACAGTCTCCAACCTATGCTCTCTGCAAAATTTTTTCTGCACCCCAGTCTCCAACCTGTGCTCTCTTTAACAGACCTTCTGCACCCCAGTCTCCAACCTCTGCTCTCTGTAACGATCCTTCTGCAACACAGTCTCCACCTCTACTCTCTGCAACGATCCTTCTGTACCTCACTCTCCAAACTCTGTGCTCTCTAACAGTCCTGCTGCACCTCAATCTCCAAACTCTGCACTCGGTAAGATCCTTGTAAAACCCAGTCTCCAAACTCTGATTTCTGGATCAGTTTTTCTGCACCCCAGTCTCTAACCTCTGCCCTCTCCAATGATCCGTCTGCACCCCAGTCTCCATCCTCTGCTCTCTGTAACAGTCTTTCTGTACCGCAGTCTTCAAACTCTGCATTTTGTAACCGTCCTTCTGCACCCCAGTCTTCAACCTGTTCTCTCTGCAATGATTCTTCTGCACCCCAGTCTCAAACGTCTTCTCTCTGCAACACTCCTCCTGCACCACAGTATCCAAACTCTGCTCTCTGTAAGATCCTTCTGCACCTCAGTTTCCAACTCTGCTCTCGGTAACATTCCTTCTCCACCCCAGTCTTCCACCTCTGCTCTTTTCAACGGTCCTTCTGCACCCCAGTCTCCAAACTCTGTTCTCTGCGACAGTCCATCTGAACCCAAGTCTCCAACCTCTGTTATCTGCAACAGTCGTTCTGCACCCCATTCTCCAACCTCTGCTCTCTGCAACAGTCCTTCTGCACCAAAGTGTCCACCATCTGCTCTCTGCCACAGTCCTTCTGTACACTAGTCTCCAATCTCTATTCTCTGTAACAGTCCTTATGTACTGCAGTCTCCAACCTCTGCTCTCTGTAACGGTCCTTATGCACCCCAGTTTCCAAAGTCTTCTTTCTGTATCAGTCCTTCCTCACCCCAGTCTCATAACTCTACTTTCTGAAACAGTCCTTCTGCACATCAGCCTCCAAACTCTGCTCTCTGCAACAGTCCTTCTTCATCCCTGTCCCCAACCTCTGCTCTCTGCAACAGTCCTTTTACACGTCAGTCTCCAACATCTGCTTGATGCAACAGTCCTTCTACAACTCTGTCTCTAAACTCTACTGTCTGTAACTGTCCTTCTGCACCTCAGTCTCCAATCTCTGTTCTCTGTAAGAGTCCTTCTGCACTCCAGCCTCCAACATCTCCTCACTGCAACCGTCCTTTTGCAACACAGTTCTTAACGTCTGCACTCTCAAAAGTTCTTCTGCACCTCTGTTTGAAAACTCTGCTCTCTGCAAGTATCCTTCTGAACCCCAGTCTCCAACCTCTGCTCTCTGTAACAGTCCTACTGCACCTCAGCCTCCAAACTCTGCTCTATATAAGATCCTTCTGCAACCCAGTATCCAACTCTGCACTCTGAAACAGTCCACCTGCTCCCCAGTCTCCAAACTCTGCTCTCTGTAAAGGGCTCCTGCACCCCAGTCTACAAACTCAGATCTATGTAACAGGCCTTCAGCACCCCAGTATCCAACCTTTTCTCTCTGCAACGATCCTTCTACACCCCAGTCTCCAACATCTGAACTCTGCAACAGTTCTTCTGCACCCTAGTCTCCAACCTCTGCTCTCTTGAAGATCCTTCTGCACCCAGTTTCCAACCTCTGCTCTCTGAAACAGTCCTTCTGTAGCCCAGTCTCCAAACTCTGCTCTCTGTAACAATGCTTTTGCTCATCAGTCTCCAACCTCTGCTCTCTGCAACGGTCTATCTACACCTCAGTCTCCATACTCTGTTGTGTGCAATAGTCCTTCTACACCCCAGTGTGCAACCACTGCTCTCTGTAAAAGTCCTTCTGTACCACAGTCTCCAACTTCTGCTCTCTGTAACGGTCCTTCTGCACCACAGTCTCCAAACTCTGTTTTCTATATCAGTCCTTCTGCACCCCAGTCTCCAAACTCTGCTCTCTGTAATAGTCCTTCTGAACCTCATCTCCAACCTCTTTTCTCTGCAACAGTTTTTCTGCACCTCAGCTTCAAACTCTTCTCTCTACAACAGTCCTTTTGCACCCAAGTCTCAAATCTCTGCTTTATATAACAGTCCTTCTGAACCCCAGTTTCCAATCTATGCTCTCTGTAAGATCTATCTGCACCCCAGTCTCCAACCTCTGCTCTCAGTAACAGTTCTTCAGCACCTCAGTCTCCAACCTCTTCTCTCTGTAACAATCCTTCTTCACATCAGTCTCCAACCGCTGCTCTCAGCAATGATCCTTCTGCACCTAAGTCTCCAAACTCCGTTCTCTGCAACATTTTTTCCGCACCACAGTCTCAAACCTCTGCATTCTGCAACAGTCCTTCTGCACCCCAGTCTCCAAACACTGCACTCTGCAACAGTCTTTCTGCACCCCAGTCTCCAACCTCTGCTTTCTGTAACAGTCCTTCTGCACATCAGTCCCCAAACTCTGTTCTCTGTAAGAGGCCTTCTGCACCCCACTCTACAACCTCTCCTCTCTGTAACAGGCCTTCTGCATTCAAGTCTCTAAACTCTGCTCTCTTTAACAGTCCTTCTGCACCCCTTTCTCAAACCTCTGCTCTCAGTGTCAGTCCTGTACCCCAGTCTCCAAACACTGCTCTCTGTAACAGTTTTTCTGCACATCAGTCTTCAACAACTGCTCCCTTTAAGAGTCCTTCTGCACCACAGTCTTCAACCTCTGCTCTCTAGAACAGTCCTTGTATACACCAGTCTCCATAATCTACTCTCTACAATGATCCTTTAGCACCCCAGTCTCCAACGTCTGCTCTTTGCAAAATTCCTTCTGCACTCCAGTCTCCAAACTTTCCTCTCTTTAAGATCCTTCTGCACCCCAGTTTCCAAACGCTGCTCTCTGTAACATTCCTTCTGCACCCCCGTCTCCGACCTGTTCTCTACAAAAGTTCTTTTTTACCGTAGTCTTCAACCTCTGTTCTCTGTAAGATTCCTTCTGAACCCCAGTCTCCAACCTCTGCTTTCTGTATCAGTCTTTCTTCAACACAGTCTCCAAACTCTTCTCTCTGTAACAGTCCTTCTGCACCTCACTCTGCAACCTCTGCTCTCTTCAGCACTCCTTCTGCAACCCAGTCTTCAACCTCTTCTCTCTGCAACAGTCCTTCCTCACCCCAGTCTCTAAAATATGCTCTCTGTAACAGTCCTTTTCCACCGCAGTCTCCAACCTCTGCTCTCTGTAACAGTACTTCTGTACTGCATTCTCCAACCTCTGCTCTCTGTAATGGTAATTCTGCACCCCAGTCTCCAAACTCTCCTTTCTGTATCAGTCCTTCTGCACCACAGTCTCGAAACTGTGCTCTCTGTAACAGTCCTTCTGAACCTCAGACACCAACCTCTTCTCTCTGCAAAAGTACTTCTGCGACCCAATCTCCAACCTCTGCTTTCTGCAATGGTCCTTCTGCACCCAAGTCTCCAACCTCTGTTCTCTACAACACTTATTCTTCACCCCAGTCTCCAACCTCTGCTTTCTGTAACAGTCCTTCTGTACCGCAGTCTCCAACCTCTGTTCTCTGTAAGGGTCATTCTGAAGGCCAGTCTCCAACCTCTGCTTTCTGTATCAGTCCTTCTGCCCCACATTCTCCAAACTCTGCTCTCTGTAACAGTCCTTCTATAACACAGTCTGCAACCTCTGCTCTCTGAAATAGTCGTCCTTCACCCCAGTCTGCAATCTCTGCTCTCTGCAACAGTCCTTCTGCACCCCAGTCTCCAACATTTGCTCTCTGCAACAGTCCTTCTCCACCTCAGTCTCCAACCTCTGCTCTCAGCAACAGTCCTTCTGCACCCAGGTCACCAACGTCTGCTTTCTGTATCAGTTCTTCTTCACCCCAGTCTCCAATGTCTTCTCTCTGTAACAGTACTTCTGCACCTCAGTCTCTAACCTCTACTCTCTGCAACAGTTCTTCTCCACCCCAGTTTCCAACCTCTGCTCTCAGCAACAGTCTTTCTGGACGCCATTTTCCAACTGCTACACTCTGCAACAGTCCTTGTACACCCCAGTCTTTCACATCTGCTCTCTGTAACAGTCCTTCTGCACCTCAGTCTGATAACTCTGCTCTCTGCAACGTTCCTTCTGCACCTCAGTCTCCAAATTCTGCTCTCTGCAACAGTCCTTCTGCACCCCAGTCTCCTACCTCTGTTTTAAGCAAAAGTCTTTGTACACCCCAGGCTCCAAACTCTGCTCTTTGTAACAGTCCTTCTGTACTTCAGTCTCCAACCTCTGCTGTCTGAAATGGTCCTTCTGCACCCGAGACTCCAAACTCTACTTTCGATATCAGTTATTCTGCACCCAAGTCTTCAACCTCTGCTCTCTGTAACAGTCCTTCTTCACCTCAGTCTCCAACCTCTGCTCTCTGCAACAGTCCTTCTGCACCCCAGTCTCCAACTTCTTTTCTCTGCAACAGTCCTTCTACACCCCAGTCTTCAACCTCTGCTCTCTGCTACAGTCCTTCTTCACCCCAGTCTCCAAACAGTGATCTCTGCAACTGTCCTACTGCACCTCAGTCTCCAACCTCTGCTCTCTGTAGCGATCCTTCTGCACTTCAGTCTCCAACCTCTGCTCTCTGTAGCGATCCTTCTGCACCTCAGTCTTCAACCTCTGCTCTCTGCATCGATCCTTCTTCACCACAGTCTCCAAACTCTGCTCTCTGCAACACTCCTTCTGCACCCCAGTCTCCAAGCTCTGCTCTCTGTAACTGTCCTTCTGCACATCAGTGTCCAAACTCTGCTCTCTTTAAAAATTCATGTTCCCGTACGTCTCCAAACTCTTTTCCCTGTAAAAGACCTTCTACACCCCAGTCTCCAACCTCTGCTTTCTGTAACAGTTCTTCTGAACCCCAATCTTCAAACTCTGCACTCTGTAAAACTCCTTCTGCACCCCAGTCTCTATACTCTGCTCTCTGTAAGAATCTTTTGCACCCCAGTCTGCAACCTCTCCTCTCTGTAAAAGTCTTACTTCACCTCAGTCTCGAAGTTCTGCAATCTGTAAAGGTCTTTCTGCATTTTAGTCTCCAACCTCTGCTCTCTGTAACAGTCCTTCTGCACCCCAGTCTCAAACATCTGTTCTCTGCAACGATCCTTCTTCTCCCAAGGTTCCAAGCTCTGCTCTCTGCAACGGTTTTTCTGCACCCCAGTTTTCAACCTCTGCTCTTTGTAACAGTCCTACTGCACCTCAGTATCCAAACTCTGCTCTCTGCAACAGTCCTTCTGCACCCCAATCTCCAACCTCTGCTCCAGGTAACAGTTCTACTGCACCCCAATCTCCAAACTCTGCTCTCTGTAACACTCCTTCTTCTCCCCAGTCTCCACACTCTGATCTCTGTAACAATACTTCTGGACCTCAGTCTCCAACCTCTGCTCTCTACAACAGTCCTTCTGCTCCTAAGTATCCAACCTCTATGCTCTACAAATGTCCTTCTCCACCTCCGTCTCCAAACTCTGTTCTCTGTAAGATCCTTCTAAAACCCATTCATCAATTTCTGCTCTGTGTAACAGTCCTTCTAAACCCCAGTCTCCAAACTCTGCTCTCTGTAACAGGCCTTCTGCACCCCATTCTTCAACCTCTGCTCTCTGTATCAGGCCTTCGGCACCCCATTATCCAATATCTGCTCTCTACTACAGTCTTTATGCACATCAGTCTGAAAACTCTGCACCGTGAAACAATCCTTCTGGATCCCAGTTTCCAACCTTTGCTCTCTGAAACAGTCCTTCTGAAACTCAGTCTTCAAAATGCTCTCTGTAAGATCCTTCTGCAACCCTGTCTCGAAACTGTCTGAAACCTCTGCTCTCTGCAAGGATCCTTCTGTACCCCAGTCTCTGAACTGTGCTATCTGTAACAGTCCTTCTTCACCCCAGTCTCCAACCTCTGCTCTATGTAAAAGGACTTCTGCACTCCAGTTTCCAAATTCTCCTCTCTGTAACAGGCCTTCTGCACTCCAGTCTCCAACCTCTTCTCTCTGCAACAATCTTTCTGCACCTCAGTTTCAAACCTCTATTCTCTGCAACAGTCTTTCTGAACCCAAGTCTCTAACCTCTGCTCTCTGTAAAATCCTTCTGCACCTCCGTCTCCAACCTCTGCTATCTGTAACAGTCCATATCCACCCCAGGATCCAAACTCTGCACTCTGTAACAATCTTCTGCACCTAAATCTCCAACCTCAGCTCTCTGCATCGGTAATTCTGCACCCCAGTCTCCAAACTCTGTTCTCTGCAACAGTCCTTCTGCACCCAAGTCTCCAATTTCTGCTTTCTGTATCAGTTCTTCTGTACCCCAGTCTCCAACCTCTGCTCTCTGTAACAGTCCTTTTGCACCTCAGTCTACAAACTCTGCTCTCTGTAACAGTCCTTCTGCACCCTAGTCTCCAACCTCTGCTCTCTACAACATTTCTTATGCACCCCAGTCTCCAACCTGTGCTCTCTGTAACTGTCCTTTTGCACCCCATTCTCCAACCTCTGCTCTCTGTAAGTATCGTTCTCCACCACAGTCTCCAACCTCTGCTATCCTCAATGGTCATTATGCACCTCACTCTCTAGCCTCTCCTCTCTGCAATGATCCTTCGGCACCAAACTCTTCAACCTCTGCTCTCTGTGACAGTCCTTATGCAGCTCAGTCTCCAAACCATGCTCTCAGTAAGATCCTTCTGCACACCAGTCTACAACATCTGCTCTCTTCAACGATCCTTTACAACCTCAGTTTCCAACCTCTTCTCCATGTAACAGCCCTTCTGTACAGCAGTCTCCAAACTCTGCTCTATGTAACGGTCCTTCTACACCCAAGTCTCCAACCTCTACTTTGTGTATTAGTCCTTCTGTGCCCCAGTCTCCAAACTCTGCTCTCTGTAACAGTTCTTCTGCATCTCAGTCTCCAAACTCTGCTCTCTGCAACAGTCCTCTGCACCTCAGTCTCTACCTTCTGCTCTCAGTAACAGTTGTTTTGCACCCCAATATCAAAACTCTGCTCTCTGTAACACTCCTTCTGCACTCTAGTCTCCACCCTCTGATCTCTGTAACAATTCGTCTGGACATCAGTCTCAAACCTATGGTCTCTACAACATTCCTTCTGCTCCTCAGTCTCCAAACTCTACTCTCTGTAAAAGTCCTTCTGCACGTCATTCTCAAAACTCTGCTCTCTGTAAGATCCTTCTGCAACCAATTCTCCAGTCTATAGCACAGTCTATAAACTGTGCTATTTGTAACAGTCCTTCTGCACCCAATTCTCCAAACTCTGCTCTCTGTAACAGGCCTTCTGCACCCCGGTCTTATAACTCTGCTCTCTTTAACAGGCCTTCTGCACCCAAATCTCCAACCTCTGCTCTCTGCATCGATCCTTCAGCACCCCAGTCTCCATACTCTCCTCTCTGTAACAGTTTTTCGGCACCCCAGGATCCAATATCTGCTCTTTGCAACAGCCCTTCTGCACCTCAGTCTGAAAACGCTGCTCTCTGCAACAATTCTTCTGCACCCCAGTTTCCAACCTCTCTGTAACTGACCTTCTGAACCTCAGTCTCCAAAATGCTCTCTGTAAGATCCTTCTGCACCCCAGTCTTGATACTGTGCTATCTGTAACACTCTTTCTGCACCCCATTCTCCAACCTCTTTTTTCTGCAACAGTCTTTCTGCACCCCAGTCTCCAACCTCTACTCTCTGCAACAGTCCTTCTGCACCCTAGTCTCCAACGTCTGTTCTCTGCAACAGTCTTTCTGACCCCAGTCTCCAGCCTCTGCTCTTTGTAAGATCCTTCTGCACCCCAGTTTCCAAACTCAGCTCTCTGTGACATTCCTTCTGCACCCCAGTCTCCAGCCTCTGCTCTTTGTAACAGTACTTCTGTACCGCAGTCTCAATCTATGCTCACTGCAACATTTCTCCTGCACCCCACTCTCCAAACTGTGCTCTCTGTAACTGTCTTTCTTACCCCAGTCTACAAACTGTGCTCTGTGTAACTGTCCTTCTGCACCTCAGTCTCCAACCTCTGCTCTCTCCAACGATCTTTCTGCACCTCAGTTTCCAACCTCTGCTCTCTGGAACGATCCTTCTGTACCACAGTTTCCAACCTCTGCTCTCTGTAACAATCCTTCTACACCTCAGTCTCCAACCTCTCCTCTCTGTACCAAACCTTCTGCACCTCAGTCTCCAACCTCTGCTCTATTTAACACTCCTTCTGCACCTCAGTCTCCAACCTCTGCTCTCTGTAACAGGCTTTCTGCACCCCAGTCTTCAAACTTTGCTCTCTGTAACAATTCTTCTGCACCCCTATCTCGAACATCTGCTCTCTGTAGCAGTCCTTCTCCAATCCAGTCTTCAACCTCTTCTCTCTGCAACGATCCTACTGCACCCCAGTCTCCAGACTCTTCTCTCTGTAATATTTTTTTGCATCCCTTTCTCCAACCTCTGCTCTCTGAAACAGTCCTTCTGCACCCCAGTATCCAACCTGTGCTCTCTGTAAAAGTCCTTCTGCACCTCAGTCTCCAACCTTTGCTCTCTTAATGGTCCTTCTGTACCCCAGTCTCACACCTCTGCTCTCTCTAACAATCTTCTGCATTTCAGTCTCCAAAGTCGGCTCTCTGTAACAGTCCTTCTGCACCCTAGTCTCCAAAATCTGCTCTCTACAACGGTCCTTCTGCACCAAAGTCTCCAAACTCTGCTCTCTCTAACAGTCCTTCTTTACCGCAGTCTCCAACCTCTTCTCTCTATAATGGTCCTTCGGCACCCCAGTTGCCAAACTCTGCTTTCTGTAACAGTCTTTCTCCACCTAAGATTCCAACCTCTATTCTCTGTAACAGTCCTTCTAAGCCTCAGTCTGAAACTTCTGCTCTCTGCAGCGATCCTTCTGCACCCCAGTCTCCAAAATGTGCTATCTGTACCAATTCTTCTGCACCCCAGTCTCCAAATTCTGCTCTGTGTAACAGGTCTTCTGTACCCCAGTCTCCTAACTCTGCTCTCTTTAACAGGCCTTCTGCACCCCAGTCTCCAACCTCTTCTCTCTTCAACGATAATTCTGCACCTCAGTGTCCAACCTCTGCTCTCAGCAACAGTCCTTCTACACCTCAGTGTCCAACCTCTGCTCTCTGAAACGATCCTTCTGCATCCCAGTTTCCAACAACTGCTCTCTGCAACAGTCCTTCTGCATCCCAGTCTCCAACCTCTGCTCTCTGCTACAGTACTTCTGCACCCCTGTCTCCATCCTCTGCTCTCTGCAACATTTATTCTGCACCCCAGTATCAAAACTCTGCACTCTGTAACAGACCTTCGGCACCCGACTCTTCAAACTCTGCACTCTATAACAGGCGTTCTGCAAACTAGTCTCCAACATCTTCTCTCTGCAACAATCCTTCTTCACCTCAGTCTCCATCCTCTGCTCTCTGCAAAAGTCTTTTTGCACCCAAGTCTCCAACCACTGCTCTCTGTAACAATCCTTCTGTAACGCACTCTCCAACCTCTGCTCTTTGTAACGGTCCTTCTGCACCCCAGTCTCCAATGTCTGCTTTCTGTATCAGTCCTTCCGCATTTCAGTCTCCATCCTTTGCTCTCTGCAACAGTTTTTCTGCACCCCAGTCTCCAACCTCTGCACTCTGCAACATTTTTTCTGCACCCCAGTCTCTAAACTGTGCTCTTTGTAACTGTCTATCTGACCCCAGTCTCCTACATTTGCTCTCTGAAATGATCCTTCTGTACCTCAGTCTCCAACCTTTGCTCTCTGTAAGGATTCTTCTGCAACTCAGTCTCTAATCTCTGCTTTCTGTGACAGTCCTTCTGCACCCCAGTCTCCAACATCTGCTCTCTGCAACAATCCTTTTTCTACCCAGTCTCCTATCTCTTCTCCCTGTAACAGTCATTTTGTATCACAGTCTCCAACCTCTTCTCTTTGTAACGGTCCATCTGCTCCCCACTTGCCAACCTCTGCTTTCTGTAACAGTCCTTCCGCACCCCAGTCTCTAACCACTTCTCTCTGCAAGGATCCTTCTGGAACTCAGACTCTAAAATCTGCTGTCTGCAATAGTCCTTCTGCACCCCAGTCTCCAGATTCTGCTCTCTGTATAATCCTTTTGCATCCCAGTCTCCAACCTCTTCTCTCTGTAACAGTCCTACTGCACCCCAATATCAAACCTCTGCTCTCTGTAACAATCCTTCTGCACCTCAGTCTCCAATGTCGGCTCTCTGTAACAATCCTTCTGCACCCCAGTCTCCAAACTCTGCTCTCTGCTACAGTCCTTCTTCACCCCAGTCTTAAACCTCTTCTCTCTGCAGCATTTCTTTTGTACCCCTGTCTCCAACCAGTGCTCTCTGCAACTTTCCTGCTGCACCCCAGTCTTCAACCTCTGCTCTCTGTAGCGATCCTTCTGCACCTCAGTCTTCAACCTCTGCTCTCTGCAACGATACTTCTTCACCACAGTCTCCAACGTCTGCTCTCTGCAACAGTCCTTCTGTACCCCAGTCTCAAAGATCTGCTCTCTGTAACAGTCCTTCTGCACAAGAGTGTCCAAACTCTGCTCTCTGTAAAAATTCTTCTTCACCTCAGTCTCTAAACTCTGTTCCCTGTAACAGTCCTTCTGCACCCCATTCTTCAACCTCTGCTCTCTGTAACAGTTCTTCTGAACCCCAATCTCTGAACTCTACACTATGTAAAATTCCTTCTGCACCCCAGTCTCCATCATCTGCTTTATGTAAGAATCATTTTGAACCCCAGTCTTCAACCTCTCCTCTTTGTAAATGTCCTTCTCCACCTCAGTCTCGAAGTTCTGCAATCTGTAACGGTCCTTCTGCACCCCAGTCTCCAAACTCTGCTCCCTGAAATGATCCTTATGCACCTCAGTCTCCAACCTCCGCTCTCTGTAACAGTCCTTCTGCACCCCAGTCTCAAATATCTGCTCTCTGCAACGACCCTTCTTCTTGCCAGGTTCCAAGCTCTGCTCTCTGCAACGGTTTTTCTGCACCCCAGTCTCCAACCTCTGCACTCGGTAACAATTCTTCTGCACCCCAATCTCCAAACTCTGCTCTCTGTAACACTCCTTCTGCTCCCCAGTCTTCACCCACTGATCTCTGTATAAATCCTTCTTGACCTCAGTCTCCAACCTCTTCTCTCTGCAACAGTCCTTCTGCTCCAAACTCTACGTTCTATAAAAGTCCTTCTGCACCTCAGTCTCCAAACTCTGTTTTCTGTAAGATCCTCCTGCAACCCATACTTCAAACTCTGCTCTCTGTACCAGTCCTTCTGCACCCCAGTCTCCAAACTCTGCTCTCTGTAAAAAGCCTTCTGCACCCCAGTATCCAACCTGTGCTCTCTGCAATGATACTTCTGCACCCCAGTCTCCAAACTCTGCTCTCCGTAACATTCCTTCTGCACCCCAGGATCCAACATCTGCTCTCTGCTACAGTCTTTCTGCACCTAAGTCTGAAACCTCTGCTCTCTGCAACAATCCTTCTGCACCCCAGTTTCCAAACTTTGCTCTCTGTAACAGTCCTTCTGAACCTCAGTCTTCAAAATGCTCTCTGTAAGATCCTTCTGCAACCCTGTCTCGAACCTGTGGTATCTGTAACAGTGCTTCTGCACCCCAGTCTCCAAACACTGCTCTCTCTAACAGGCTTTCTGCCCCCCAGTCACAAACCCCTGCTCTCTGCATCAGTCCTTCTGCACCCAAGTCTCCAACCTCTGCTCTCTGTAACAGTCGTTCTATACCGCAGTCTCCAACTTCTGCTCTTTGCAACTATCCTTCTGAACCTCAGTCTTCAACATCTGCTCTCTGCAACAGTCCTTCTGCACACTAGTCTCCACACTCTGATCTCTGTAACAGTACTTCTGGACCACAGTCTCAAGCCTCTGATCTCTCTAACAGGCCTTCTGCACCCCACTCTCCAAACTCTGCACTCTGTAACAGGCCTTCTGCACCCCAGTCTCAAACCCCTGTTCTCTGCATCAGTCCTTCTGTTTCAGTTCTTCTGCACCCAGGTCTCCAACCTCTGCTCTCTGTATCAATCCTTCTGCACCTCAGTCTCCATGTCTGCTCTCCGCAAAGGTCCTTCTGACCTCAGTCTCCAACCTCTTCTCTCTTTAACAGTGCTTATGCACCTCAGTCTCCAAATTCTGCTCTCTTTAACATCCTTCTGCAACCTAGTCTCCAAACTCTGCTCTCTGTAACAGTCCTTCAGCACCCCAGTCTCCAAACACTGCTCTCTGTAACAGGCCTTCTGTACCACAGTCTCCAACCTCTGCTTTCTGTATCAGTCCTTCTGCACCCCAGTCTCCAACCTGTGCACTCTGCAACGATCCTTCTGCACCACAGTCTTAAAAATATTCTCGCTGCAACAGTCCTTGTGCACCCCAATCACCAACATCTGCTCTCTGCAAGAGTTCTTCTGTACGTAAATCTGAAAACTCTGCTCTCTACAACAATCCTTCTGCACCCCAGTCTCCGACCTCTGCTCTCTGTAACAGTCCTTCTGTACCTCTGTCTCGAAACTCTGCTTTCGGTAAAACCCTTCTGAAACCCAGTCTGCAAACTCTGCTCTCTGTAACAGGCCTTCTGCACTCCAGTCTCCAACCTCTGCTCTCTGTAAGATGCCTTCTGCACCCCAGTCTCCAAACTCTACTCTATGCAACGAGACTTCTGCACTCCATCTCCAACCTCTGCTCTCTGCAACATTCCTTCTTCACATAAGTCTCCAACCTCACTCTCTTTAATAGTCCTTTTGTACTGGAGTCTGCTACCTCTGCTCTCTATAACGGTCCTTTTGTACCGGAGTCTCCTACCTCTGCTCTCTATAACGGTCCTTCTGAACCCCAGTCTCCAACATCTGTTTTCTCTATCAGTCCTTCTGCACCCCAGTCTCCAACATCTGCTCTCTGTAACAGTCCTTCTGCACCTCAGTCTCCAACCTCTGCTTTCTGCAACAGTCCTTCTGATCCCGAGTCTCCAAGCTCTGCTCTCTGCAACATTCCTTCTGCACTCCAGTCTCCAAGCTTCACTCTCTGTAACATCCTTTTGCACACCAGTCTCCAAACTCTTCTGGCTGTAACAGTCCTTCTTCAACCCAGTCTCCAAACTCTGCTCTCTGTAACCATAATTCTGCACCTCAGTCTCCAACAATTGCTCTCTGCAACGGTCCTTCTGCACCCAGGTCTCGATCCTCTGCTCTCTGCAAAGATCCTTCTGCACCTCAGTCTCCAACATCTGCTCTTTGTAACAGGCCTTCTTAACCCCAGTCTCCAACCTTTGCTCTCTGTAAGAGTCCTTTTGCACCCCAGTCTCCAAACTCTGCTCTCTGACACGATCCTTCTAAACCACAGTCTCCAAGGTCTACTCTCTGCAACTGTCCTCCTGAACCCCGGTCTACAATCTGTGCTCTCTGTAACAGGCCTTCTGCACCCCAGTCTTCAACCTCTGCTCTCGGTACCAGGCCTGCTGCTCCCCAGTCTCCAACCTCTACTCTCTGCAAGGATCCTCCTGCACCCCAGTCTCTAAACTCTGCTCTCTGCAACAGTCCTTCTTCACCCCAGTCCCAACCTCTGATCTCTGAAAGATCCTTCTGCACCCTAGTCCCCAAACTCTAATCTCTCTAACAATCTTTCTGCACCACAGTCTCCAACCTCTGCTCTCAGCAACGGTCCTTATGCACACCAGTCTGAAATTTCTGTTCTCTGCAACAGTCTTTCTGCACCACAGTCTGAAACATCTGCTCTCTGTAACAGTCATTCTGTACTGCAGTCTCCAAACTCTGCTCTCTCTAACGGTCCTTCTACACCCCAGTCTCCCTCCTCTGCTTTCTGTATCCGTCTTTCTGCCCCCTAGTATCCAACTTCTGCTCTCTGTACCTTTACTTTGGCACCTCAGTCTCCAACCTCTGCTCTCGGTTTCAGTCCTTCTGCACCCCAGTTTTCAAACTCTGCTCTCTGTAATTTTAATTCTGCACCTCAGTCTTCAGAAACTGCTTTCTGCAACAGTCCTTCTGCACCCCAGTCTCCAACCTCTGCTCTCTGGAACAGTCCTTCTCTACCCCAGTCCCATTATCTGCTCTCTGCAACGATCCTTCTGCAACCCAGTCTCCAAAGTCTGCTCTCTGCAACAGTCTTTCTGCACCCCAGTCTCCAAACTCTGATCTTTGGAAGATACTTCTGTACACCAGTTTCCAAACACTGTGCTCTTTAACATTTTTTTTGCACCCCAGTCTCCATGTTCTGCTCTCTGCAATGGTCCCTCTGCTCCCCAGTCTTCAACCTTGTTCTAAACAACAGTTCTTCTATACCGGAGTCTTCAACCTCTTTCTCTTTTAGGGTCCTTCTGCATCCAATTCTCCAACCTCTGCTTTGTGTATCAGTCCTTCTGCACCACAGTCTCCAAATTCTGCTCTCTGTAACAGTCCTTCTGCACCTCAGTCTGCAAACTCTGCTCTCTGCAACTATCCTTCTGCACCCCAGTCTTCAACCTCTACTCTCTGTAACAGTCCTTCTGTACTGCAGTCTCCAACCTCTGCTCTCTGTAACGGTCCTTCTACACCCCAGTCTCCAAACTCTGCGTTATGTATCAGTCATTCTGCACCCCAGTCTCCAACCTTGCTTTCTGTAACAGTCCTTCTTCACCTCAAAATCCAACCTCTGTTCTCTGCAACAGTCCTTCAGTGCCCCAATTTCCAACCTCTGCTCTCTGCAACAGTCCTTCTGCACCTCAGTGTCTGAACTCTGTTCTCTGTAAGGGTCCTTCTGCAACACATTCTCTAACCTCTGCTTTCTGTATCAATTTTTCTGCACCACATTCTCCAAACTCTGCTCTCTGTATAAGTTTTTCTGCACCTCAGTCTGAAACCTCTGCTCTCTGCAATAGTTATTATGCATTCTAGTCTCCAACCTCTGCTCTCTGTAACAGTGCTTCTTCACCTCAGTCTCCAACCTCTGCTCTCTGTAAGTTCCTTCTGCAACCCAGTGGACAAACTCTTCTATCTGTAACAGGAATTCTTCCCCCCAGTCTCCAACCTCTGCTCTCTCTAAGAGTCCTTCTGCTCCCCAGTCTCAAACCTCTGCTCTGTGTAATGATCCTTCTTATACCCAGTCTTCAAAGTCCGCTCTCTGCAACAGTCCTTTTGCACCCCAGTCTCCAACATCTGCTCTCTGCTACAGTCCCTCTGAACCTCAGTCTGAAACCTCTGCTCTCTGCAACGATCCTTCTGCACCCCTTTCTCCAAAGTCTGCTGTTCGCAACAGTCATTCTACACCCCAGTCCCCAACCTCAGTTCTCTGAACGATCCTCCTGCACCACATTCTCCAACCTCTCCTCTCTGTAACAGTCCTTCTGCACTCCAGTCTCCTCCTCTGCTCTCTGCATTGATCCTTCTGCTTCTCAGTCTCCAAACTCTGCTCTCTGCAATGATCCTTCTTCACCCCAGTCTCCGACCTCTACTCTCTGTAAAAGACCTTCTGTACTGCAGTCTGAAACCTCTGCTCTTTGTAACGGTCCTTCTGCACCCGAGTCTCCAAACTCTGCTTTCTGTATCAGTCCTTCTGCACCCCAGTCTCCAATCTCTGCTCTGTGTAACTGTCTTTCTGCACCTTAGTCTACAACCTCTGCTCTCTGCTTCAATCCTTCTGCACCCCAATCTCCCACCTCTACTCTCTGCAACAGTCCTTTTACACCCCAGTCTAAAACCTCTACTCTCTGCAACAGTCTTTCTGCACCCCAGTCTCCAAACTCTTCTCTCTGTATCAATCCTTCTGCACCCCATTCTCCAACCTGTGTTCTCTGCAACGGTCCTTCTGCACCTCAAAATACAACCTCTACTCTCTGTAACAGTGCTTCTGCACCTCAGTCTCTAACCTAGCATTCTGTAAGATCCTTCTGCTACCCAGTCTTCAAACTCTGCTATTTGTAACAGTCCTTCTGCATCAAGGTCTCCAACCTCTGTTCTCTGCAATGATATTTCTGCACCACAGTGTCCAACCTCTGCTTGCTGCAACAGTCCTCCAACTTCTGTTCTCTGTAACAATCCTTTTGCACCTCAGTCCCCAAATTGTGCTCTCTGCAATCATCCTTCTGCACCCCATTTTCAACCTCTCCTCTCTGTAACAATCGTTTAGCACACCAGTCTCCAATCTATGCTCTCTGCAACGATTCTTTTGCAACACAGTCTCCAAACTCTGCTCTCTGCAAAAGTCTTTCTACACACCAGTCTCCAACATCTGCTCTCTGAAACAGTCCTTCTTCACCTCAGTCTGAAAACTCTGCTCTCTGCAACTATTCTTCTACACCCCAGTCTCCAAACTCTGTTTTCTGTAACAGTCCTTCTGCATCTCAGTCTACCACCTCTGCTCTCTGTAACAGTCCTTCTGCACCCCAGTCTTCAATCTCTGCTCTCTGTGAAATCCTTGTGCATTCCAGTTTCCAAACGCTGCTCTCTGTAACATTCTTTCTTCACCCCAGTCTCCAAACTCTGCTCTCTGCAACTGTCCTTCTGCACGCCAGTCTCCAACCTGTTTTCTCTGCAACAGTCCTTCTGCATGCCAGTCTCCAGCCTCTGCTCTCTGTAACAGTTCTTCTGAACCTCAGTATCCAACATCTGCTCTCTGTAACAGTCCTTCTGCACCCCAGTCTCCAACCTCTGCTCGCTGTTAAAGGCCTTCTGCACCAAGTCTCCAAACTGTTCTCTCTGTAACAGGCCTTCTGCGTCTCTGTCTCCAAAGTCTTCTTTCTGCAATGATCCTCCTTCAACCCAGTATCCAACCTCTGCTGTGTGAAACAGTTCGTGTGCACCCCAGTCTCCAAACTCTGCTCTCTGTAAGATCTTTCTGCACCCCAGTCTCCAAACTCTGATCTCTGTAACAGGCCTTCTGCACCCCAGTCTCCAACCTCTGCTCTCTTTTAGAATCCTTCTGCACCTTAGTCTCCATGATCTGCTCTCTTCAACGGCCCTTCTGCACCGCAGTCTCCAAAATCTGCTCTCTGCAACATTCCTTCTGCACCCCAGTCTTAACATCTGTTCAATGCAACAGTTCTTCTGCACCCCAGTCTCTAACATCTACTCTCTGAAACAGTCCTTCTCCACCCCAGTCTCCAAACTCTGCAATCTGTAACAGTCCTTCTGTACTGCAGACTCCAAACTCTGCTCTCTGTAACGGTTCTTCTGCAACCCAGTCTTCAACCTCTGATTTCTGTATCAGTCCTTCTGCACCCAGTCTCCAACCTCTGCTCTCTCTAACAGTCCTTCTGCATCTCCGTCTCCTACCTATGCTCTCTGCAACAGTCCATCTACACCCCAGTTTCCAAACTCTGCTATCTGCAACAGTCCTTCTGCACCCCAGTCTCTAAACTATGCTCTCTGTAACAATCCTACTGCATCTCAGTCTCCAACATCTACTCTCTTAAACACTCCTTCTCCACCTCAGTCTCCAACGTCTACTCTCTGTAAGATCCTTCTGCAACCCAGTCCCCAATTTCTGCCCCCTTTAACATTCCTTCTACACCCCTTATCCAAACTCTCCTCTCCGTAAAAGGCCTTCTACACCCCAATCTACAAAGTCTGTTTTCTATAACAATCCTTCTGCACCCCAGTATCTAAACTCTGCTCTCTACAACGATCCTTCAGCAATCCAGTCTCCACCCTCTGCACTCTGCAACAGTTCTTCTGCACCCCAGTCTCCAACATGTGCTCTCTGAAACAGTCCTTCTGCACCTCAGTCTTAAAACTCTGTTCTCTGCAACGATCCTTCTGCACCTAAGTCTCCAACCTCTAGTCTCTGTAACAGTCTTTCTGCACCTCAGTCTCCAACATCTGCTTTCTGTACCAGTCCTGCTACACCTCGGTCTACAATCTCTGCTCTTCGTAAGATCCTTCTGCAAACTTGTCTAAAAACTCTGCTCTCTGTAACAGTTCTTCTGCACCCCAGTCTCCAAACTCTGCTCTCTGTAGCAGACCTTTTGCACTCCAATCTCCAACCTCTACTCTCTGTAACAGTGTTTTTTCAACTCAGTCTCCAACCTCTGCTCTCTGCAACGGTCCTTCTGCACCTCAGTCTCCAGCTCTACTCTCTGTAAAAGTTCTTCTATACCCCAGTCTCAAACCTCTGCTTTCTGCAACAATCCTTCTGCACCACATTCTCCAATTTCTACTCTCTGCAAAACTCCTTCTGCACCCCAGTCTCCAGTCTCCAAACTCTGATTTCTGTCAGTACCTTCTGCACGCCGGTTTAAAAACTCTGCTCTCTGTAACATTCCTACTACACCCCAGGCTCCAACCTAAGCATTCTGCACCGGTCCTGCTGCACCCCAGTCTCCAAACTCTGTTCTCTGCAGCAGTCCATCTGCTCCCCAGTCTACAACCTCTGCTCTCTGTAACGGTCCTTCTGCTCTCCAGTATTAAAACTCTGCTTTCTGTATCAGTCCTTCTGTACCACTGTTTCCAACCTCGGCTCTGTGTAACAGTTCTTCTGCACCTCTGTCTCCAACCTCTGTTTTCTGCAACCTTACTTCTGCACCCCATTCTCTAACCTCTGCTCTCTGCAAAAGTCCTTCTGAAAAATAGTCTCCAACATCTGCTCTCTGCAATAGTCCTACTGTACCCTAGTCTCCAAACTCTGCTCTCTGTATCAGTCCTTCTGCACCCCAGTCTCCAACCTCTGCTTTATGTATCAGTAATTTCACCCCAGTCTCCAACCTTTGCTCTCTGTAATATTCTTTCTGCACCTCAATTTCCAACCTCTGCTCTCTGCAACAGTTCTTCTGCACCCGAGTCTCCAAACTATGCTTTCTTCAAAATTTCTTCTCCACCCCAGTCTCCAACATCTGCACTCTGTAACAGGTCTTCTCCACCCCAGTCTCCAAAATCTTCACTCTGAAACAGTTCTTCTCCATCCAGTCTCCAACCTCTGCTTTCTGTATCAGTCCTTCTGCACCCAAGTATTTAATCTCTTCTCTCTGTTACAGTCCTTCTTTTCCTCAGTCTCCAAACTCATCTCTCTGCAACAGTCCTTCTGCACCGAAGTCTCCAACACCTGCTACCTGAAACAGTCCTTCTACAACCCAGGCTCCAAGCTCTGCTATCTGCAACAGTCTTTCTGCACCCCAGTCTCCAGCCTTTGCTATCTGTAACAATCTTTCTGCACCTCAGTCTCCAAACTCTGCTCTCTGCAATGGTCCTTCTACACCTCACTCTGCAAACTCTACTCTCTGTAACATTCCTTCTGCACCTCAGTCTTCCACCTCTAATCTCTGTAAGATCTTTCTGCAACCCAGTCTCCAAACTCTGCCTTCTGCAAAGATCCTTCTTCACCCCAGTTTCCAAACTCTGCTTTCTGTAACAGTCCTGTTGCTCCTCAGTCTTCAAAGTTT
The DNA here is from genome assembly GCF_052094955.1 of Ictidomys tridecemlineatus. Classification (NCBI taxonomy): domain Eukaryota; kingdom Metazoa; phylum Chordata; class Mammalia; order Rodentia; family Sciuridae; genus Ictidomys; species Ictidomys tridecemlineatus. Next base: position 62,598 of record NW_027522795.1, on the reverse strand, counting down.
TCTCTATGTAAGATGCTTCTGCAACCGTGTCCCCAAACTATGTTCATTGTAACAGTCCTTCTGCACCCCAGTCTCCAAACTCTGCTCTCATCAACAGTCCTTCTAAACCCCAGTCTCCAACGTCTGCTCTCTGCAACAGTCCTTCTGCACCATAGTCTCCAACATCTGTTCTCAGAAACAATCATTCTTAACCTCAGTTTTCAAACTCTGATCTCTGCAATGGTTCTTCTGCACCCCAGTCTCAAACCTCTGCTCTCTGTCAAAATCCTTCTGCACCCCAGTCTCCAACCTCTGCTTTCTGCAATTATCTTTCTACACCCAGTCTCCAACATCTGCTCTCTGCAACAGTCCTTCTTTACCTCAGTCTGAAAACTCTTCTCTCTGCAACAATCCTTGTGCACCCCAGTATCCAAACTCTGCTTTCTGTAACAGTAATTCTGCACCTCATTCTCCAACCTCTGCTCTCTCTAACAGTCCTTCTCCACCCCCGTATCCAACCTCTGCTCTCTGTAAGATCCTTCTGCATCCCAGTTTCCAAACTCTGCTCTCTGTAACATTCCTTCTGGTCCCCAGTCTCCAAACTCTGCTCTCTGTAACAGTCCTTCTGCTCCCCAGTCTCTAACCTCGGCTCTCTTTACCAGTCCTTCTGTACCGCAGTCTCCAACCTCTGCTCTCTGTAACATTCCATCTGGTCCCCAGTCTCTAAACTCTGCTCTATGTAACAGTCCTTCTGCTCTCCAGTCTCCAACCTCGGCTCTTTTTAACAGTCCTTCTGTACCGCAGTCTCCAACCTCTGCTCTCTGCAACAATCCTTCTTCACCACAGTCTCCAACTTCTGCTCTCTGCAACAGTTGTTCTGCACCCCAGTCTCCAACATCTACTCTCTGAAAAAGTCCTTCTCCACCCCAGTCTCCAACCTCTGCTCTCTGTAACAGTCCTTCTGTACTGCAATCTCCAACCTCTGCTCTCTATAATGGTCCTTCTTCACTCCAGTCTCCAACTTCTGCTTTCTGTATCAGTCCTTCTGCACCCCAGTCTCCTACCTTTGCTGTCTGTAACACTCCTTCTGCATCTCAGTCTCCAACTTCTGCTCTCTGCAACAGTCCTCTGCACCCCAGTCTCCAACCTCTGCTCCCAATAACAATTTTTCTGTACCTCAGTCTCCAACCTCTACTCTCTGTTACAGTCCTTGTGCATCTCCGTCTCCAACCTCTTCTCTCTGCAACAGTCCTTCTGCACCACTGTCTCAAATTCTGGTCCCTGCAACAGTCCTTCTTCACCTCAGTTCCCAAACTCTGATCTCTGCAATGGTCCTATTTAGACCCTGTCTCCAACCTCTGCTCTATGTAACAATCCTACTTCAACCCAGTCTTCAACATTTGCTCTCTGCAACGATCCATCTGCACCCCAGTCTCCAAAATCTGCTCTCTCCAACAATCCTTCTGCACCTCAGTCTGAAAACTCTGCTCTCTGCAACAATCCTTGTGAATCCAGTCTCTAAATTCTGCTTTCTATAACAGTCCTTCTGCACCTCAGTCATCAATCTCTGCTCTCTTTAACAGTCCTTCTGCACCCCAGTCTCCAATCTCTGCTCTCTGTAAAAATCCTTCTTCACCCCAGTCTCCAACCTCTGCTCTCTGAAACAATCCTTTTACACCCCAGTCTCCATACACTGCTCTTTGAAAAAGTCCTTCTGCACCCCAGTCTCCAACATCTGCTCTCTGCAACAGTCCTTTTGCACCTCAGTCTGAAAACTCTGCTCTTTGCAACGATCCTTGTGCACCCCAGTCTCCAAACTCTGCACTCTGAAACAGTCCGTCTCTACACCAGTCTCCAACCTCTGCTCTCTGTAACAGTCCTAGTGTAGTGCAGTCTCCAAAATCTGCTATCTGTAACGGTCCTTCTGCACCCCAGTCTCCAAACTATGCTTTCTGTATCAGTCCTTCTGCACCCCAGTTTCCAACCTCTGCTCTCTGTAACAGGTCTTCTTAACCTCAGTCTCCATACTCTGCTCTCTTCCACAGTCCTCCTGCACCAAATTCTCAAATATCTACTCCCTGCAACAGTCCTTCTGCACCTCAGTCTCCAGCATTTCCTCTTTGTGTAATTTTTCTGCAACCCAGTCTCCAAACTCTGCCCTCTGTAACAGTCATTCTGCACCGTTTCTCCAAACTATCTTCTCTGAAACAGTCCTTTTGCACCCCAGTCTCAATACTCTGCTCTCTACAATGATTTTTCTGCACCCGAGTCTCCATCCTGTGCTCTCTGCAAAAGTCCTTCTCCACTCCAGTCTCCAAACTCTGCTCCTTGTAAAAGCCCAACTGTAGTGCAGTCTCCAACCTCTGCTCTCTGTAACAGTCCTTCTGCACCTCCGTCTCCAAACTCTGCTCTCTGCAAGAGTCCTACTGCACCTCAGTCTGAAAACTCTGTTCTCTGCAACGACCCTTCTACACCCCAGTCTCCAACCTCTGCTCTCTGTAACAGTCCTATTGTACCTCAGTTTCCAAACTCTACTCTTCGTAAGATCCTTCTGCAACCCTGCTTTCTGAAACAGTTTTTCTGCACCCCAGTCTTCAAACTCTGCTCTCTGTAACAGTGCTTCTGCACCTCAGTCTACAAACTTTGCACTCTGCAACAGTCCTTCTGCTCCCCAGTCTCCAATATCTGCTCTCTGCAACAGTCTTTCTGTACAAAATCTCCAAACTCTGCCTATTTAACAGTCCTACTGTAACGCAGTCTCCAAACTCTGCTCTCTGCAACAGTCCTTCTGCAACCCAATCTCCAACCTGTGCTCTCCGCAGCAGTCCTTCTACACCCCAGTGTCTAGCCTCTGCTCTCTGCAACAATCCTTCTGCAACCCAGTCTCTAAACTCTGCTCTCTGTAACAATCATTCTGCACCTCAGTCTTCAACCTCTGTTCTCTGTAACGGTCCTTCTACACCAGTCTCCAATATCTACTCTCTGTAAGTGTACTTTTGAACCCCTTCTCCAAACGCTGCTCTCTGTAATAGGCCTACTGCACCGCAGACTCCAACCTCTGTTTTTTATAACAATCCTTCTGCACCCCAGTCCCCCAACTCTGCTCTTTGCAACAGTATTTCAGCACACCAGTCTCCTAGATCTGTTCTCTGCAAAAGACCTTCTACACCTCAGTCTGAAAACTCTGTTCTCCACAAGGATCCTTCTGCACCCCAGTCTCCAACCTCTGCTCTCTTTTTTTTTTTTTTTGACACAATCCCTTTATTTTATTTTTTATTTTTTTGTTGTGCTGTAGATCGAACCCAGTGCCTCACACATGCTAGGCAAGCACTCTACCCTGAGCTACAACCACAGCCCTAGGATATGTTCTTAAGCTTTATTTTACAGATAAGAAAACTGAGGCTTAGTAAGGTCATAATTTGTCCATAAAAATCACTTAGTTATTTATATGGTATTAAGTCGACTTGATTTTCTTTTATCCAAAAAAACACCATTTTTAGTACTTAGCAAAATAATTAATGGGTTAACATTTTGAACCTTGAGTTAGTTGTTAATATTTTTGAAAGTTCTGTAATTGTCCCTTAATTTAAAATATTGCACCAAACATACATTATATATTATAAGAATAAGGTAATTACATAATTATAATTTACCTGGACTTAGGTAATGATATTTTTAGAGCATCATTTTGTAAGTTGTAATTACATTAGTATCTTGGGAATTTTCATAGTTTTTCTTTTTTTTTTTTTTTTATTGTTGGTCGTTCAAAACCTTACACAGTTCTTAATACATCATATTTCACAGTTTGATTCAAGCGGGTTATGAACTCCCAACTTTACCCCGTATACAGATTGCTGTATCACATCAGTTACCCTTCCATTGATTCACATATTGCCTTTCTAGTGTCTGATGTATTCTGCTGTCAGTCCTATTTTCTACTATCCCCCCTCCTCTCCCCTCCCCTCCCCTTTTCTCTCTACCCCTTCTACTGTAAATCATTTCTTCCATTTGTATTATCTTGTCTTACCCCTCCATTACATATTTCTTGATATATCATATTTCACATTTTGATTCAAGTGGGTTATGCACTCCCATATTGCCCCTTATACAGATTGCAGATTCACATCAGTTTCACTTCCATTGCTTTACATATGGCCATCCTAGTGTCTGTTGTATTCTGCTGCCTTTCCTATCCTCTACTATCCCCCCTCCCCTCCCCTCCCCTCCCCTCTTCTCTCTCTACCCCCACTACTGCAATTCATTCCTCCCCCTTGTATTATTTTTCCCTTTCCCCTCACTTCCTCTTGTATGTAATTTTGTATAAACCTGCGGGTCTCGTTCCATTTCCATGCTATTTCCCTTCTCTCTCCCTTTCCCTCCCACCTCTCAACCCTGTTTAATGATGGTCTTCTTCTTGTGCTCTTCTTCCCTAGTCTGTTCTTAATTACTCTCCTTATATCAAAGAAGACATTTGGCATTTGTTTTTTAGGGCTTGGCTAGCTTCGCTTAGCATAATCTGCTCTAATGCCATCCATTTCCCTCCAAATTCTATGATTTTGTCATTTCTTAATGCAGAGTAATACTCCATTGTGTATAAATGCCACATTTTTTTTATCCATTCGTCTATTGAAGGGCATCTAGGTTGGTTCCACAGTCTTCCTATTGTGAATTGTGCTGCTATGAACATCGATGTAGCAGTGTCCCTGTAGCATGCTCTTTTTAGGTCTTTAGGGAATAGACCCAGAAGGGGGATAGCTGGGTCAAATGGTGGTTCCATTCCCAGCTTTCCAAGAAATCTCCATACTGCTTTCCAAATTGGCTGCACCAATTTGCAGTCCCACCAACAATGTACAAGTGTACCCTTTTCCCCACATCCTCGCCAGCACTTATTGTTGTTTGACTTCGTGATGGCTGCCAATCTTACTGGAGTGAGATGGTATCTTAGGGTGGTTTTGATTTGCATTTCTCTGACTGCTAGAGATGGTGAGCATTTTTTCATGTACTTGTTGATTGATTGTATGTCCTCCTCTGAGAAGTGTCTGTTCAAGTCCTTGGCCCATTTGTTGATGGGATTATTTGTTATCTTATTGTCTAATTTTCTGAGTTCTTTATATACTCTGGATATTAGGGCTCTATCTGAAGTGTGAGGAGTAAAGATTTGTTCCCATGATGTAGGCTCCCTATTTACCTCTCTTATTGTTTCTTTTGCTGAGAAAAAACTTTTTAGTTTGAGTAAGTCCCATTTGTTGATTCTAGATGTTAACTCTTGTGCTATGGGTGTCCTATTGAGGAATTTGGAGCCCGACCCCACAGCATGTAGGTCGTAGCCAACTTTCTCTTCTATCAGATGCCGTGTCTCTGATTTGATATCAAGCTCCTTGATCCATTTTGAGTTAACTTTTGTGCATGGCGAGAGAAAGGGATTCAATTTCATTTTGTTGCATATGGATTTCCAATTTTCCCAGCCCCATTTGTTGAAGATGCTATCCTTCCTCCATTGCATGCTTTTAGTCCCTTTATCAAAAATAAGAAAGTTGTAGTTTTGTGGGTTGGTTTCTGTGTCCTCTATTCTGTACCATTGGTCCACCCGCCTGTTTTGGTACCAGTACCATGCTGTTTTTGTTACTATTGCTCTGTAGTATAGTTTGAAATCTGGAATCGTTATACCACCTGATTCACCTTTCCTGCTTAGTATTGTTTTTGCAATTCTGGGTCTTTTATTCTTCCATATGAATTTCATGATTGCTTTCTCCATTTCTATAAGAAATGCCGTTGGGATTTTGATTGGCATTGCATTAAACCTATAGAGAACTTTTGGTAAGATCGCCATTTTGATGATGTTAGTTCTGCCTATCCATGAACAGGGTATATTTTTCCATCTTCTAAGGTCTTCTTCAATTTCTCTCTTTAGGGTTCTGTAGTTTTCATTGTATAAGTCTTTCACCTCTTTTGTTAGGTTGATTCCCAAGTATTTTATTCTTTTTGAGGATATTGTGAACGGGGTGGTTGTCCTCATGTCCATTTCAGAGGATTTGTCGCTGATATACAGGAATGCCTTTGATTTATGCGTGTTGATTTTATAACCTGCCACTTTGCTGAATTCATTTATTAGCTGTAACAGTTTCTTTGTAGACCATATTGGGTCTGCTAGGTATAGAATCATGTCATCTGCAAATAGTGATAACTTAAGTTCTTCTTTTCCTATTTTTATGCCTTTAATTTCTTTCGTCTGTCTAATTGCTCTGGCCAGTGTTTCGAGAACTATGTTGAACAGGAGTGGTGAGAGAGGGCATCCCTGTCTTGTTCCAGATTTTAGAGGGAATGCCTTCAATTTTTCTCCATTCAGAATGATGCTAGCCTGAGGCTTAGCATAAATTGCTTTTACAATGTTGAGGTATGTTCCTGTTATCCCTAGTTTTTCGAGAGTTTTGAACATAAACGGATGCTGTACTTTGTCGAATGCTTTTTCTGCATCTATCGAGATGATCATATGGTTCTTATTTTTAAGTCTATTGATGTGGTGAATAACATTTATTGATTTCCGTATATTGAACCACCCTTGCATACCAGGGATGAATCCTACTTGATCATGGTGCACAATTTTTTTGATATGTTTTTGTATCCAATTTGCCAGAATTTTATTGAGGATTTTTGCATCTAGGTTCATTAGAGATATTGGTCTGTAGTTTTCTTTCTTTGAAGTGTCTTTGTCTGGTTTCGGAATCAGGGTGATGTTGGCCTCGTAGAATGAATTTGGAAGTTCTCCCTCTTTTTCTATTTCCTGGAATAGCTTGAAAAGTATTGGTATTAGTTCCTCTTTAAAGGTTTTGTAAAACTCTGCTGTAAACCCATCCAGTCCTGGGCTTTTCTTAGATGGTAATCTTTTGATGGTTTCTTCTATTTCCTCAATTGATATTGGTCTGTTTAGGTTGTCTATATCCTCCTGACTCAATCTGGGCAGATTATATGACTTAAGAAATTTATCGCTGCCTTCACTATCTTCTATTTTATTGGAGTATAAGGATTCAAAATAATTTCTGATTATCTTCTGTATTTCTGAAGTGTCTGTCGTGATCTTGCCTTTTTCATTCCTTATGCTAGTAATTTGAGTTCTCTCTCTTCTTCTCTTAACTAGCATGGCTAAGGGTCTGTCAATTTTATATATCTTTTCGAAGAACCAACTTTTCGTTTTGTCAATTTTTTCAATTGTTTCTTTTGTTTCGATTTCATTAATTTCAGCTCTGATTTTAATTATTTCTTGCCTTCTACTTCTTTTGCTGTTGTTTTGATCTTCTTTTTCTAGAATTTTGAGATGAAGTATGAGATCATTTATTTGTTGGTTTTTTCTTTTTTTAAGGAATGAACTCCAAGCAATGAATTTTCCTCTTAGAACTGCTTTCAATGTGTCCCATAGATTCCGATATGTTGTGTCTGTGTTTTCATTATACTCTAAGAATTTTTTAATTTCCTCCTTGATGTCTTCTAAAACCCATTGATCATTCAGTAACCTATTGTTCATTCTCCAAGTGATGCATGATTTTTCCTTGCTTCTTTTATGGTTGATTTTTAGTTTCATTCCATTATGATCAGATAAGATGCATGGTATTATCTCCGCTCCTTTATATTGTCTAAGAGTTGCCCTGTGACATAATATATGATCTATTTTTGAGAAGGATCCATGTGCTGCTGAGAAAAAAGTGTAGCTGCTTGATGTTGGGTGGTATATTCTATATATGTCAATTAAGTCTAGGTTGTTAATTGTGTTATTGAGTTCTATAGTTTCCTTATTCAACTTTTGTTTGGAAGATCTGTCCAGTGGTGAGAGAGGTGTGTTGAAGTCTCCCATGATTATTGTATGGTGGTCTATTAGACTCTTGAACTTGAGAAGAGTTTGCTTGATGAACGCAGCAGCACCGTTGTTTGGGGCATATATATTTATGATTGTTATGTCTTGTTGGTGTATGGTTCCCTTGAGCAGTATGTAGTGTCCTTCTTTATCCCTTTTGATTAACTTTGGTTTGAAATCTATTTTATTTGATATGAGTATGGACACTCCTGCTTGTTTCCGCAGTCCATATGAGTGATATGATTTTTCCCAACCTTTCACCTTCAGTCTATGTATATCCTTTCCTATCAAATGCGTCTCCTGAAGGCAGCATATTGTTGGATCTTGTTTTGTGATCCATTCAACTAGCCTGTGTCTCTTAATTGGTGAGTTTAAGCCATTAACATTTAGGGTTATTATTGAGATATGGTTTGTTCTTCCAGCCATATTTGTTTATTAATGCTGTTAAACCTGATTTGTTTTTCTCTTTGATTTTTCCCCCCCTTTACTGTCCTACCTCCCACTGTTGGTTTTCATTGTTGTTTTCCATTTCCTCTTCCTGTAGTGTTTTGCCAAGGATTTTTTGAAGAGATGGTTTTCTAGCTGCAAATTCTTTTAACTTTTGTTTATCATGGAATGTTTTAATTTCATCTTCCATCCTGAAGCTTAATTTTGCTGGATACACGATTCTTGGTTGGAACCCATTTTCTTTTAGCGTTTGAAATATGTTATTCCAGGATCTTCTAGCTTTTAGAGTCTGTGTTGAGAGATCAGCTGTTATCCTGATTGGTTTACCCCTAAATGTAATCTGCTTCCTTTCTCTTGTAGCTTTTAAAATTCTCTCCTTATTCTGTATGTTGGACATCTTCATTATAATGTGTCTAGGTGTGGATCTCTTATGATTTTGCACATTCGGCGTCCTGTAGGCTTCTAGGATTTGGGCTTCTGTCTCATTCTTCAAGTCTGGGAAGTTTTCTCGTATTATTTCACTGAATAAGTTGTCTATTCCTTTGGTTTGGAGCTCTGTGCCTTCCTGTATCCCAATGACTCTTAAGTTTGGACTTTTGATATTATCCCATATTTCTTGGATGTTCTGCTCATGGTTTCTTAGCAGACTTGCTGAGCTGTCTATGCTCTTTTCAAGTTGAAATACTCTGTCTTCATTGTCTGATGTTCTATCTTCTAAGTGATCCACTCTGCTGGTAGTTTTCTCAATTGAGTTTTTAAGTTGGTTTATTGCTTCCTGCATTTCTAGGATTTGTATTTGTTTGTTTTTTATTTCCTCTATCTCCCTGTGAAATTGATCTTTTACTTCCTGGATTTGTTTATGAAGTTCCTTGTCAATGTGATCTTTCATTGTCTGATTTTGCTGTCTCATGTCTTCCTTGAGACTCCAGATCATCTGAAGCATGTATATCCTGACCTCTCTGTCTGACATTCCATCTGTTGCAGCTATTACCTCTTCTAGAGTTGAGTTGACCTGCATTGCCTGTGGTCCTTTCTTTCCTTGTCTTTTCATACTGCTGGCGTTTCTTTCTGCTTGGTGAAGCTGTTGTGTTTTTGAGATTTTCCCTCTATTTATTTATATTGCTCTTGTATAGTTGAAAAGTCTCCCTTGCAGGACAGATGGTGGCTGTGATCCTCCACCAATTGGTGCGATCTGTCTACCACGCTGGCGGGCCCTAGGTCTGCTCTGCTGGCCGGTCGAAGGTCCGCCTACCCAGCAGGCGCGAGGGGCACCTCTGTCTCTCCGTAGGTTGCTGGGCCTAACCTCCCGATGGGTCCCTGGTATGCCTACCTTGCAGGCACTGGGGGTGGCGCTGGCTCCGGCCGCAACAAGCCGCTGGGCCTGATCTGCCGCTGGTCGCAGTCCCGCCTACCTTGCAGGCACTGGGGGAGGGGACGGGCCTGCCCCACAGAAGGCCGCTGGTGGGTCGCAGGACCCTGTTCCCTGCAGGCGCGTGTGTCAGCTCTGTCTCTTCGCAGATTGCTGGGCCTGACCTGCCTGTGGGTCGCCCGTTCTCCTACTTTGCAGGCACTGGGGGTGGGGCCGGCTCCGGTCCGCAACCAGCCGCTGGGCCTGATCTGCCGCTGGTCGCAGTCCCGCCTACCTTGCAGGCACTGGGGGAGGGGACTGTCCTGCCCCTCAGCAGGCCACTAAGCCTGATCTGCTAGAGGTGACAGTCCCGCCTACCTTGCAGGCTCTGGGGGAGGGGACGGGCCTGCCCCACAGAAGGCCGCTGGTTGGTCGCAGGACCCTGTTCCTTGCAGGCGCGTGTGTCAGCTCTGTCTGTCCGCAGATTGCTGGGTCTGGCCTGCCCGTAGGTCGCCGGTTCTCCTACCTTGCAGGCACTGGGGGTGGGGCCGGCTCTGGCCCCAACCAGTGGCTGGGCCTGCTCTGCCGGTGGTCACAGTCCCTCCTACCTTGCAGGCACTGGGGGAGGGGACGGGCCTGCCCCACAGAAGGCCGCTGGTGGGTCGCAGGACCCTGTTCCCTGCAGGCGCGTGTGTCAGCTCTGTCTCTTCGCAGATTGCTGGGCCTGACCTGCCTGTGGGTCGCCGGTTCTCCTACTTTGCAGGCACTGGGGGTGGGGCCGGCTCCGGCCCGCAACCAGCCTCTGGGCCTGATCTGCCGCTGGTCGCAATCCCGCCTACCAACCTCTGCTCTCTTTAACAGTCCTGAAGCACATCGGTCTACAACTCTGCTCGCTGTAAGATCCTTGTACAACTTTGTCTAAAACATCTGCTCTCTGTAAGAGTTCTTCTGCACCCCAGTCTCCAACCTCTGCTCTCTGTAACAGTCCTTCTGCACCTCATATCCAAACTCTGCTATCTGCAACAGTCCTTAGGCGCCCCAGTCTCCAACCCCTGCTGTCTGCAAAATTCTTTCTTCACCCCAGACTGCAACGCGTGCAGTGTGTAACAGTTCTTCTGCAGCCAAGTCTCCAACTCTGCTCTCTGCAATGATCCTTCTGTAGCTCAGTCTTAAAACTCTGCTCTCTGCAACAGTCCTTCTGCACCCCAGTCTCCAAACTCTGCTCTCTGCAACGATCCCTCTGTATCCCAGTATCCAACATCTGCTCTATGCAACAGTCCTTCTGCACCCCTATCTCCAACCTCTGCTCTCTGTATCAGTCCTTCTGCACCCCAGTCTCCAACCTGTGCTCTCTGCAACGATCCCTCTGCACCCCAGTCTACAACCTCTGCTAGCTGCAACTGTCCTTTGCACCCCAATCTTCAAAATCTGCTCTCTGCAACAGTTCTTCTGTACCTCAGTCTGAAAACTCTGCTCTCTGCAATAATCCTTCTGCACCCGATTCTCCAACCTCTGCTCTCTGTAACAGTTCTTCTGTACCTCAGTCTCCAACATCTGCTCTGTATCAGATCTGCACCTCTGTCTCCCAAATATGCTCTCTGTAACAGTCCTTCTTCACCTCAGGCTTCAACCTCTGCTCTGTGTAACAGTCCTTTTGCACCCCAGTGTCCAACCTCTGCTCTCTGCAACCATCCTTCTGCATCCCAGGCCCCAACATCTGCTCTGTGCAACAGTCCTTCTGCACCCAAGTCTCCAACATCTGATCTCTGCAGTAGTCCTCCTGCAACTCAGTCCGGAAACTCTGCTGTCTCCAAAGATCCTTCTGCACCCCAGTCTCCAAACTCTGCTCTTCGTAACAGTCCTTTTGCACCTCAGTCTCCAAACTCTGCTCTACGTAAGATCCTTCTGAAACCCAGTCTCCAAACTCTGCTCTCTCTAACAGTTCTTCTGCGCCCCAGTCTCCAACATCTGCTCTCTGTAACAGGCTTTCTGCAACCCAGTCTCGAAACTCTGCTCTCTGTATCAGTCTTTCTGCACCCCAGTCGCAAAACTCTGCTCATTGTAAGAGTCCTTCTGCATCTCAGTCTCCTACATCTGCTCTCTTCAACAGTCCTTCAGTACCCCAGATTCCAACTTCTGGTTTCTGCAACAGTCCTTCTACACCCCAGTCTCCAACCTCTGATATCTGAAACAGTCCATCTGCACCCCTATCTCCAAACTCTGCTCTCTGTAATAATCTTTCTGTGCCTCAGTCACCAACATCTACTCTCTGTAACAGTCCCTCTGCACCTCACTCTCCAACAACTGCTCTATGTAATTACCTTCTGCAATCCAGACTCCAAACTCTGCCCTCTGTAACAGTCCTTCTGCACGCCTGTTCCCTATAACAATCCTTCTTCACCCCAGTCTCCAAAATCTGCTCTCTGTAACAGTCCTGCTGCACCTCGGTCTACAATCTCTGCTCTCTGTAAGATCCTTCTGCAACCTTGTCTAAAAACTCTGCTCTCTTTAACAGTCCTTCTGCACCTCAGTCTCCAAACTCTGTTCTTTGCAACACTCCTTTTGCACTCCAGTCGCCGCCCTCTACTCTCTGTAACAGTCCTTCTGTACCGCAGTCTTCAAACTCTTTCCTCTGTAATGGTCCTTCTGCACCCCAGTCTCCAAACTCTGCTTTCTGCATCAGTCTTTCTGTACCCCAGTCTACAACCTCTGCTCTCTGTAACAGTCCTTCTGCACCTCATATCCAAACTCTGCTATCTGCAACAGTCCTTATGCACCCCAGTCTCCAACCTCTGCTGTCTGCAAAATTTCTTCTTCACCCCAGACTGCAACGCGTGCTGTGTGTAACAGTCCTTCTGCAGCCAAGTCTCCACCTCTGCTCTCTTCAATGATTCTTCTCCTCAGTCTTAAAACTTCTGCTCTCTCTGCAACAGTCCTTCTGACCCCAGTCTCCAAATTCTGTTTGGTGTAACAGTCCTTCTCTACCTCAGTCTTCAATCTCTGCTCTCTGCAAGAGTCCTTCTGCACCCCAGTCTCCAACATCTGCTCTCTAAACAGTCCTTCTGCACTTCAGTCTCCAAAATCTGCTCTCTGAAACAGTCCTTCTGAACCCGAGTGTCCAAACTCTTCCTTCTGCACCCCAGTCTCCAACGTCTTCTCTCCTTAACACTCCTTCTGCACCCCAGTCTTCAACCTCTGTTCTCTGTAAGTTCTTTCTGCAACCCAGTTTTCAAACTCTGCTCTCTGTAACATTCTTCTCCAACCCAGGTCTACAACCTCTGCTTTCCTCAACGGTCCTGCTGAAACCCAGTCTACAACATCTGTTTCCTGCAACAGTCCTTCTACTTTCCAGTCTCAAACCTCTGCTCTCTGTAACAGTCCTTCTTTATGGCAGTCTCCAACCTCTGCTCTCTCTACCGGTCCTTCTGCACCCCAGTCTCAAACCTCTGCTTTCTGTATAAGTCTTTCTGAATCACGGATTCCAACCTCTGCTTTCTGAAATAGTCCTTCTGCAAATTTGTCTCAAATATCTGAAGTCTGCAACCTTACTTCTGCACCCCATCCTCTAACCTCTGCTCTCTCTAACAGTCTTTCTGCACCCCCTTCTCTAACCTCTGCTCTCTGCAAAAGTTTTTCTGTACCTCAGTCTGAAAAATCTGCTCTCTGCAACAATCCCTCTGCACCCCAGTCTCCAAACTCTGCTCTCTGTAACAGTCTTTATGTACCTCTGTCTCCTACCTCTGCTCTCTGTAAGACCCTTCTGAAACCCAGTCTGAAAACTCTGCTCTCTGTAACAGTCCTTCTGCACCCCAGTCTCCAACCTCTGCTCTCTGTAACAGGCCTTCTGCATCCCAGTCTCTAACCTCTGCTTTCTGTAAGAGGCCTTCTGCAACCCAGTCTCCAACCTCTACTCTCTGCAATGATCCTTCTGCACACCAATCTCCAACCCCTGCTCTCTGTAACAGTCCTTCTGCAACCTATCTCCAAACTCTGTTTTCTGCATCAGTCCTTCTACACCCCAGTCTCCAAATTCTGCTCTCTGTAACAGTCCTTCTGTACCAGAGTGTCCAACCTCTGCTCTCTGTAACGGTCCTTCTGCCCCCCAGTCTCCAACATCTGCTTTCTTTGTCAGTCTTTCTGCAAGCCAGTATCCAACCTCTACTCTCTGTAACAGTCCTTCTGCACCTCAGTCTCCAACCTCTGCTTTCAGCAACAGTCCTTCTGAACCCCAGTCACCAAACTCTGCTCTCTGCAACATTCCTTCTGCACCCCAGTATCAAACCTATGCTCTCTGTAAAAGTCCGTCTGCACCCCAGTCTAGAACGTCTGCTCTCTGTAATGATCATTCTGCAACCTAGTCTCCAACATCCGCACTCTGTAACAGTCCTTATTTACCGCAATCTCCAAACTCTTTTCTCTGTAAGATCATTCTGAAAACAAGTCTCCAACGTCTGCTATCTGTAACTGTCCTTCTGCACCCCAGTCTTTAACCTCTGCACTCTGAAACAGTCCTTCTGCACCTCAATCTCCAAACTCTGCTTCCTGCAACAGTCCTTCTTAACCCAAGTCTCCAACCTCTGCTCTCTCAACATTCTTTCTGCACCCCAGTCTCTAAACTCTGCTCTCTGTAACAATCTTTCTGCACCCCAGTCTCGAACCTCTGCTCTCTGCAACGATCCTTCTGCACCCCAGTCTCAAACCTCTGCTCTCTGCAAATGTCCTTGTGAACCCCAGTCTCCAACATCTGCTTTGTACAACAGTTATTCTGAACCTCAGTCTGAAAACTCAGCTCTCTGCAATCCTCCATCTGCAACCCAGTCTCCAACCTCTGCTCTCTGTAATTGTCCTTCTATACCTCAAAGTCCAATCTCTTCTCTATGCAAAATTCCTTGTGTGCACAAGTCTCTAACATCTGCTCTCTTAAACAGTCTTTCTACACCCCAGTCTCGAACCTCTGCTCTCTGCAACGATTCTTCTGCACCTTAGTCTTCAACCTCTGCTCTCTGCTACACTCTTTCTGGACCAAAATTTCCAAACTCTACTCTCTGCAACAGTCCTTCTACATGGAAATCTAAAACCTCTGCTCTCTGCAACAGTCCTTCTGCACGCCAGTCTCCTACCTCTACTCTCATCAATAGTCTTTCTGAACCTCAGTCTCAAACCTCTGCTCTCTGCAACATTCCTTCTGCACCCCAGTATCAAACCATTGCTCTCTGTAAAAGTCCGTCTGCACCCCAGTCTCCAACCTCTGCTCTCTGTAACGATCCTTCTGCACCTTAGTCTCAAACCTCCGCTCTCTGTAACAGTCCTACTGCACCTCAGTCTCCAAACTCTTTTCTCAGTAAGATCCTTCTGAAACCCAGTCTCTAACGTCTCTCCTCTGTAACAGTCCTTCTGCAACCCAGTCTTTAACCTCTGCTTTCTACAACAGTCCTTCTGCACCTCAGTCTCCAACCTCTTTTTTCTGCAACAGTCCTGCAAACAAATCTCCAACCTCTGCTCTCCGCAACATTCCTTCTGCACCCAAGTCTCCAACCTGTGCTCTCTGTGAAACTGCTTCTACACCACAGTCTCCAAACTCTGCTCTCTGTAACAATCCTTCTGCACCCCAGTCTCGAACTTCTACTCTCTGCAACGATCCTTCTGCACCTCAGTCTCCAACCTCTGCTCTCTGCAACGATCCTTCTGCACCACAGTCTCAAACCTCTGCTAGCTGCAACAGTCCTTATGAACCCAAGTCTCCAACATATGCTTCCTGCAACAGTTCTTCTATACCTCAGTCTGAAAACTGTGCTCTCTGCAATAATCCATCTGCACCCAAGTCTGAACATCTACTCTCTGCAAAAGTCCTTCTACACCCTAGTCTCCATACTCTGCTCACCTAAACAATTTTTCTGCACCACAGGCTCCAACATCTGTTCCCTACATCAGTTCTTCTGCAACTCAGTCTGCAACATCTGGTCTCTGCAACAGTCCTTCTTCACAACACTCTCCATCTTCTGCTCTCTTCAGCAGTCCTTTTGCACTCCAGTCTCCAACATCTGCTCTCTTCAACAGTCATTCTCCACCCCAGTCTCCAATCTCTGCTCTCTGTAACAGTTCTTCTGTACTGCATTCTCCAACCTCTGCTCTCTCTAAGGGTACTTCTGAACCTGAATCTAGAACCTCTGCTTTCTATATTAGGCCTTCTGCACCCCAATCTCTAATCTTTGCTCTGTGTAACTGTACTTCTGCACGTTAGTCTCCAAGTCTGCTCTCTGCTACAGTCCTTCTGGACTCCAATCTCAAACGTCTACTCTCTGCAACAGTCCTTCTACATTCTGGTCTAAAATCTCTCCTCTCTGCAATAGTCTTTCTGCACCCCAGTCTCCAACCTCTGCTCTCTGTAACAATCTTTCTGCACCTCAGTCTAAAACCTCTGCTCTCTGCAAATGTCCTTCTGCATCTCAGTCTCCAATCTCCACCCTCTGTAACAGTGCTTTTGCACTTCAGTCTCCAACCTCTGCTTTCTGTAAGATCCTTCCACAACCCAGTCTTCAAACTCTGCTTTCTGTAAGATCCTTCTGCAACCAAGTCTTCAAACTCTCCTCTCCATAACAGTCCTTATGCACACCAGTCTCCAACCTCTGCTCTCTGCAACGATCTTTCTACACCTCAGTCTCCAACCTCTGCTCTTTGCAACAGTCATTCTGAACCCCAGTCTCCAACATCTGCTTTCTGCAACAGTCCTTCTGCTCCTCAGTCTGAAAAATCTGCTCTCTGCAACGATCCTTGTGCACCCCAGTCTCAAAACTCTGCTTTATGTAAGAGTCCTTCTGCACCTCAGTCTCCAACTTCTGCTCTCGGCAACAGTTCTTCTGCACCCCAGTCTTTAACAGGAGATAATACCAAAAGTTAGCTAATAAGATGGCATCAAATTAAGAAGGTTCTGCACAGCAAAGAAGACAATTAGAATATGAAGAGAGAACCTACGGAAAGGGAGAAAATCCTTATGAGGTGCTCTTCTAAAAGAGAATGAATATTGAGAATATTAATTAAGAACTCAAAAAACTTAACATCAAACCCACAATTATTAAATAACCCAATTATCAAATAACCCAATTACCAAATGGAAAACTAAATGAACTAAACAGACACGTCTTAGAAGAAAATATGTGAGTGGCCAACAAATATATGAAAATACTTGCAAGTCAAGACTACCCTGAGATTTCATCTCACTTCAGTGACAAAGGCAACCACCAAGAATACAAACAGAATCCAGTGTGACAAGGAGAGAATTGGAGAGAAAGGAGCACTCTCACCCTGTTGGTGGGCATGTAAATCAGCACAACCACCACGGAAATCAGGATGAAGGCTCCTCAGGAGTAGCCATGAACCACCCTGCGACCCAGCTCTACCTCTGCTTGGTATTTATCACAGCGGATCGAAGTCATCATACAATAATGACACATACATTCCTATGAACCAGCCGAGGTGACATCAGTGGACGAATGGATAAAGAACATCTGGTATATGCACACTGGAATTTCATTCAGCCATAAAGAAGAACGAAATTATGTCATGCTGGAAGATAGATGGATCTTCAGAACATTAAGGGAAATAAGCAACTCAGAAAGTTAAGGGCTGTATGTTTTTCCTGTGTTAAAGCTAGAGGGGGAAAAGGAAGAAAAGTTTGGAAGGGAGTCTCATCATGAAAGTTGAAGGAAGATCAGTAGAGTCAAGGCACCAGGGGAGGAGGTGAGGAAAAGGGAAATATTGGAATGATATTGGCCAAAGTTCACGGTTATTATGTGTGCATGTTCAAATATGTGTTAGCAAATCCCACCATTATGGACCACTACAATGCACCAATGAAGTGTGAAAAGAGGAGTTTCACATTACATGTGACAGGCACTATTCTAGGAGGGTGCCCATATTTTCCCATCTATAAATACCACAATCATTTACCATCGTCAAAAATCTTTACAGATTCAAATGTTCTGATCACTGCTCCACCACATGGCCTCTTCTACTTCAGGGTACCCTTATTCTCACTGAAATCAGGAAGCCCGTTTCTATGATGCCATCTGTTAATGTCTTCCGAGGCTGCCGAGGACAGTGGCTGTGGGTTTCACAAGGATCTGGTGCTGCCTTCTGAATGCATGTCCACGAGGCCTTGGCGAAGGCTGGTGCTCCAGGCCCTCCTCCAGATACAGCTGTGAGGCCAGGGAAGTGGTCACATAACACGCCATCCAACACCTTATTTATTTCTGATCACCATCCTCTCCATTATTTCAGGATCATATTGGTCACTGAACTTAAGCAAACACTGAGTCCAGATTTTAGTCCATCAACCAAAGAGAGTCTAATAGCCACTCCTTGTGGCTCAGGAAAATCCTTGGCCCTAACATTTCTGGTGATTACGTCCCTGTGACTGCATTCAAGATGATACAGCAATATGTCCTGACTTCTTTGGTCTAGAAGACTCAAACAAATTCTCTTATATATTCTTAAGGCTAATATTAACAAAATACAGTAAAATATTTACCTTTTATTTTGGTGTGACCCTTATACTCTCCTGGGCTATATTTTATACTCTTACCTGAGGCGTTCTAGGATCAGACCCCAATTAAGAGTCTGGTGACAATGTGGGATGATAAATGAGCATCTTAAAGACAATTGGGCTGGGGATGTGGATCAAGCAGTAGTGCGCTTGCCTGGCACGCGTACGGCCCGGGTTCGATCCTCAGCACCACATACCAACAAAGATGTTGTGTCCGCTGAGAACTAGAAAATGAATATTAAAAATTTTCTCTCTCTCTCTCTCTGTCTCTCACTCTCACTCTCTCTCTCCCCTCTCCTCTTCTCTCCTCTCCTCTCTCACTCTCTCTGAAAAAAAAAACAAAAAGACAACTGCCCATGTAGAGTCACCATAGGGTCTTCATTTTAGGGAAAGCTAGTCTCTTCACGGGAGGAGGGGCTGCTTCTGACAGCAAAGAGGGTTAATGGAGATTTCAGGGTTCAAAGCTCTGGTATTTTGCCATTCTAATTAAGAGGGTCTTAATCATTCCCCCATTAATGTCCTAATTGACATAAGAGAGACCTGGAGAAATTGTGGATTTATAATTTTTTTTTGTACTTCTGCAATTTGGAGAATTAGATGTTTTATTATGACATTAACCTTTATCAGTTTCCAGAGAGAAAATATTTCTGATGATCTGAACCTGAATTGAAGGAGGAATATAATGCTTGAACCTATCATATTCTTTCTGTAAGTCTTCCACTCCAGTCAGTAACAGAAGTCTGTAGTCATGTTGTAATGTTCATTCCCACCCTGAAGGTCGATGGTGTTATTCTAAAGCTCAATTTTTCATAGACATTTGATTTCAGGCCGCAATAACTTAAAGTCTCTTTTGGTCATTGCACACCAGGAATTATCATGTCTCTTTTCCCATGGGCTGTGACATCATCAACATATTCAATTCCCTCAGGTCAGACATCCAACCTACCTCCTCAGATCTGTTATCTAGAACCATCTCTGATAGAAACCACTATTTTGGTCAGTGCTACCTTGGTCAGGTAGAGATGAAGAACGACTCTTGATGTCTTAGGGTAGAGGAAGTTGACACAAAAAAAAGTTGTAAAATGCTTGGTAGATCTGGAAGAAAAAAGGAAAATAGGGCAGGTGACACCATCCCATATATGGAAACCCTAACTTCCCTGGAAAGAGAGGCTCATTCCATGCTACTGTGACCCACATTCAGGAACAGCTGTCTAGGAGCAAGCACACACAGCTCCTGGCACCAAGGAGATTAGTTCCTGCCTCTACAGGGCTGGTTTTCTGCTGCTGCTATGGGATCCAAAAGAACCCACTTTTCTTCCTTTCCTTTCTTCCTCTCTGCCTAGTGTTTGGATGATCTTGACAGAACCTCCTAAAATAAAGGCCTGAAAGCAGGGGAGTGTGGGAAACGAGGTTCTCGTACTTTCTGTCCCTCTGTTGTGGGGAGAACACAGAAGGACAGAGATGGTGCTCAACACCCACACAAGGTGTCCAACACACTTGAACCTGAAAGTGGGAAAAGGGTGTTTGTGAAAAGAGAGGAGAGAAAGGAGTCTCAGAGATTTTAAAAACGGGAGTTGCAGTTGAAGCTCCAGATACAGACTCTCTAACCAGGTGCTACAAGTCCCTGGAAGGCATCATTTTCAGATGTCTGTATACTCCAGTTTGAAGACTGGACTAGACTTTGATCGTGCAAAGGGATGCACACAATCCAGCCAGCTTCCTCAGGGCACTCTGAACCTCCTTGCTTCTCAGGCTGTGAATGACGGGGCTCAACAGGGGGTTCACCACAGAGAAGATCGCAGGGACCAGGGTGTCCAAGTCCAGCCTTCTCTGGGCCTGTCATAGTGGAAGATGGCGATTCCATAGAAGACCACCACGGCAGTGAGGGGGGACGCACAGGTGGAGAAGGCGTTCCTCCTGCCCTGGGAAGAGGGAATCCCCAGTATGGCCGCCATGATGAGTGCGTAGGAGCCTGCAGTGAAAAGGCAGGGGCTCAGGCCCATGGTGGCAATGACAACATGGAGTGCAGACTCGTTGACAGAGGTGTCTGAGCAAGAGAGCTTCAGGAGCAATGGGGTGTCACAGAGAAAGTGGCGGAACTGCTGGGGCCCACACAGAGTGAGTTTGATGGCCAGCACCGTGTGTGTGACCAAATTCACCAGTCCACACAGCCAGGACCCAGTCACCAGGCCAACACAGACCTTCACACTCATGATGACTGGGTACTGAGGAGGATGGCAGGTTGCCACACAGCAGTCATACTGGCCACACAGCCAGTAAGACGCCTTCTGTGCCAGCACTTGTCACCAAGAAGAAGATCTGGGAAAGGCAGCCCTCATAAGAAATGGCCTTCTTCTCCCAGAAGAAGTTCACCAGCAGTACTGGGAGGGTGGTGGATGTGTAGCAGACGTCCAGGAAGCTCAAATTGCTTAGGAAAAAGTACATTGGAGTGTGGAGAGCAGGACTGACCCTGGTGGCCACTATTATGAGCATGTTCCCCAGGAGAGTGGTCAGGTAAATGACCAGAAAGAGCAGAAAGAACCTGTCCTGTAGGTTGGAGTGGTTGGAAAATCCCAAGAAGATGAATTCAGTGACAAATGATTGATTGCTCATTTCCAATGGTATCATAGCTACAAAACAGAGAAAAAGAGACCATGACGAGAATGGACTGAGAGCACCCCAAACAGGCTTGTTAATATGCAGCAACATGGCAAATAATATTGTATACAGAGATGCCTGGACTCTGGAAAGAGACGTATAGGAGTGACTTTAGAGAGAGCATAACTTCTTACAGACTTTTGCATGGGTAATCTTTTGTAAGAATAAATGGAGACTTGGTCAAAATGCACAACCAGCTAATAACCCCTCTGTCTCATTGAATCTGCAGTATCCCCCTCCTAACACTGTGCTTCACTGTGATGAATTCTTTTTTGTATGTCTGTTACTTCAAGTAATAAGTTTTAATTGTGGAAAAATGAAGATAATGCAGAAAGTTATTCAGAAGAATAGAACAGGTCACAAAATCAAAGCTCTATTTGCATTCATCCCATTCTACCTCTATCTATCTTTAAAATATCCAAATCAAAATTTCCCAATATTGTTGTACTCTATTTAGTTGTTTGCCTTGTAATCTTAATTTCCTAACATGAAATTAAGTTATTATCTCCCTTTTTATTAAACATTGAAACCTTCCATTCCATTTATAATCATAAATATTGGAATAGAAGCTTTCATACATATGTATTTGTGATCATCTCTGATTATTTTTTAAAAGTAAAATTATAAGTCACCTGCTTTTAAATAAATTGATCTATTTTTTTATGTAGAAACTTTTATTTTTTTAAACAAGAAATTTTTACAAATGATATATACTTAGGTATTTTTCTTCTTTTGTATTATAAGATTTACCTCACCGAACTCTACATTTCCTGAAAAAAAAATGATTGATACAATTACTGATTTTCTATCATGTTACCCATGCTAATTCATGATCCATTGTTTTGAACTAAAATTTCTGTTTTTTTTTTCAATCATAAATGAAAAATACTATAGTAAAATAGTAGGTTCTTTGTTCAGATAGATGTGGATTGAAATTCATCTGTTGTTCAATAGACGTTGTTTGTAAAAAAGTCAGCTTATCTCTATTCCTCAGTTAGTTCCTTGCTTAGGATATTAATGATGTCTATTTCACAACTGCTGAAAAAAGTTTTGAGATAATATAAGCTATGTGTCTGGCACATTACATTTACTCAATGCCTTTTATCATGTTAGAAAATGTCTATCCATTTTTA
Organism: Ictidomys tridecemlineatus; assembly: GCF_052094955.1. Classification (NCBI taxonomy): domain Eukaryota; kingdom Metazoa; phylum Chordata; class Mammalia; order Rodentia; family Sciuridae; genus Ictidomys; species Ictidomys tridecemlineatus. The sequence continues at coordinate 40,645 of NW_027522795.1, read as the reverse complement.
ATAGTAGTTTTTTTTTTTGGTGTATGTGTGCTGGGTTTTGAATTCAGAGCCTTATGCATACTAAGCATGCACTCTACCACTGGACTTTGCCCCTAGTTTCATTTAGTTATAGTTTTTATCATAAATATATATTGAATTTTTTATTTTCTCTGCATCTATTGAAATGATATATTTTTTTTTCTTATTTACTCTGTTACTATGGAAATTCGGTTGATTGAATTTTTTTTTTTTTTTTTTTTTTTTTTTTTTTTTTATTGATTGTTCAAAACATTACAGAGCTCAAGACATATCATCTTTCATACATTTGTATGTATGAAAGGTTGATTGAATTTTTGAATATTGAACCAGCCTTGCATTCTGGGATTGATCTCAATTGACTGTAATGTTATCCTTATTCTATATGGCTGAGTTGAGTTTGTTAATATTGTTCCCTGCTTGCTTTTGTGTATTTTATTTTCGCTGTTCTCCAGAGATAATCTATGTCTTGAAGAATTCTCAGCTGTATTCTACTGTTATTTTCAGTCAATGCATGTTAGTGGACTAGTAGGAAACAGAGAAGGGATTTCTGATGTTTCCACGAAGCCCTGACTTAGGTACTGTAAACTCAGTCACAGGGATATGGCCTTCACAGTGACCCACTTTCTAGCAATATGGCTGAGCCTAGTTCTTATTCCTCCCAACGTTAGACATTTCGGCCTGTTCATTCCATAGCTGCAAAGGTTTTCCGTTGAGTGTCCTAATGTAACAGTTTCTGTTACTATTGCCCATGAAGATTTACAGCTTTTGTTCTATGCAAAAAATCAGGAAATGGTCTGGGGAGGAGCTTTGGCTGCTGTTGCTGCTCTTTGTCCCTCCACCTATCCAAGAAATGATACCATTAAAGACACTTTCTCAGAATACTTCCCTATCTTCCTGGGAGCATTTGGTGGAATGCATGGGAGAAAAAGAAAAAAATACAAACATCTTATGTCTATAGCCCTCTGGGTCTTTATGCTCTTAAACCAGTCTATACTAAGTCTTTAGCAATCCTTTAACTATTTTTTATTTTGAGTTTTTTTTTTATAAAATAAACTCCTATGTATCTAGTGGGTTCTCCCATAGTTAAAAAAAAATGCCTGGATTATTTTGGTTGCTTATCTCTCCCCAGACTTTGGTTAGTTGTTTGCCTTATAATCTTCATCCCAAATAAATTCAAGGAAGTCATTAATTTGCATTTTCTTCTGCTCTTTTTGGTTATTATAATGATGAAAACAACATGCTTTCTAGCTATTTCGATAGATACTCAAGGTGAATTTGATGTCTATACACTTACTTTTCAAAAATATTTAGTAATTTCTAATTTTAGTCAAATATGTAGTTATTCTATTCAAAAACAATCCCATTCCTAGGATATTTCCAAGGAAATTAATGCACAGTTCACAAAAATTCTTGTGTAAAAATTCATAATAACTCAAACAAATATTATGCCTTCAGCCTAAGTACAGAAGACAAATCACGGTTTATCATGCAGTGGAAATAATTCTGTTACTTTAGAAACACCAATACTGGAACATTAATAACATTGACAAATATGAAAAAAAATTCTGGGTGAAAAAAGCCATATACAAAATATATACCGTATGTTTCCTTTAAATATATTTCAAAAATTAAACAAAACAGCTATAATGGTCAAGTAATAATGGTGATTTTTTTTTTTTTGGAGCTCAGGGGTGATATCAGTTGAAGCATAAAAGAATTTTTTAAAGTGATTGAGATGTTTTATATCCTGATTTTTGGTAGTTCATATATATGTAAAATATTATAAACCTGTACACTTTAGATCTGTGAATTCTTTGAGTACAAATTATAGTTCAATTTTTAAAAATAGCCTTATTTTAAAAATAAGTAATTAATGGGGAAGAGTGGTACCTTCCTGTAATCCCTGGTACTTGGGAGACTAAGGCAGGAGGATCATAAATTTGAAACTCTGCAAGGCCCCCCGCCACAAATAATTGAAAAGACTGGGGATATAGCTTCATGGTAGAGTGCCACTGGGTTCAATCCCAAGTAGTGCAATAAGTAAGTAAGTAAGTAAGTAAGTAAGTAAGTAAGTAAGTAAGTAAATTGATAAATAGAAGTGAAAGCATTTTTTCAAGATGATTTTAAACTCCGGATTGGTTGGAACCACATCTAAATATTTTTTTAGTCTCTAAGAGGTTAAGTATTTTCTCCCATTTTTTTGCATTTCTCTACTTCTTTTTTACCACAGTGATAGTCCAGGACATATCACATTTTTACAAGTGACATCAGTTGTTTCCTGATCACGATCTGTTTGAAGCAGTGAATGCTATTGGTGGGTGCATTCGGTCTGTATCACAGATACAAAGCCTTGCTCACCATGATGGGATGGGCGTGTGCATGTGTGTGTGTGTATGTGTGTGTGTGTGTGTGTGTGTGTGTGTGTTATTGTTTGTGGGATTGATCTTGACTGAGAAAACTGTCTTATAGTTAGTGGGATGGCAAGTTGGCATCTCAGGCAACATTGATGGCAGAAATCTCAGAGAATATAGCAGGAATCTGCCATCTAAGGCTAGCAAGCTCAGAACACTTGGTTATCCTAATTGCTATAAATGGAAAGACCGTCACTATTGAGGTTCTCTGAGAGTTTGCATCACACTGGGGTGGGAGGAGGGAGCCCATTTCCATAGAGATGTGCCCTGTTTCTATGGAGACTCCAGCTAGGCTTCAAGGGGCTTGTGGGATAGTACAAGTGGATGCTGCCATCCCTGGGTCATTCTGAGGAGCCTGCTACTTCAGGGGAGGTGGCAGGGTATCAGCCTATGGGGGCCGGGACTAGGTTTCTGTGAAGCTGTGTCAGGCCTGATTTCTAAGCAAGGTACTTGACAATAGAAACCTCGGAAAACGTCACACCCCCACCATGCATGGGCCACCAGAGAGCCCAGGTGTGTCTCTGGAAGCCAGGCTTGGGTATGAGCATGGACATCAATGATTGCAGAGTATCAATAATAGGGGAAAATAAATCCCTTTCAGGTGAGTGCAGACTGATAACAGGGACATCTGGAGGGAGATAGACTGAGTTTTAAAAATCATCAGATATCTAGGTCTAGAACAAGCAGATTACACCCACTCATTGAATTGTGCCTGTGAGTCTAAGGAGCAGGGTTCGATAACTGTGAAACCTGGTTCCCCAGGTTTTAGACACACCTGTTTAGTTCAAAAGAGTGATCTGAGTGCTAAAACAACATCAAAATGAAGTGGTCTGTATATGAATACATGCTGTGTTGAAGGTGGGAGAAAATCTCTGAAGCCCTCATGGAGAAGGATATGGAGAACTTTAAAGTCCTAGATGAAGAGGACAAGGTAAAGACAACAAATCAGTTTTGGCAGGCTGGCTACGTGGTGGGATCACTCAGGAAAACAGGAATATGTTAGGAATAGCAGATGTAGAGGAGGCTTATTGGATTTGATTTGAGTAATGTTGAATGTGAGTTATCTGTGGGATAATCACGTGGAAATGCCCTTCACAAACACCCTAGAACTGCAGGTGTGGATTTGGAGTCATTGTCTTGAAGGCAACTGTTACAGCAAAGGGTGAATATGAAATCCCCCAGGGAGAATAGAGAAAGTAGAGAAGGAAATAGAGAAAGTAGGGATTCTTGTGATACTTGGTGTTCACGAAAATTGTAGTAAAAGTTTATCCAGAAATGACTAAAAACACCACACTATCTAGTTTAGTTGTAGGTATCGCTTTTTCTAAATAATTTCCCTAAACAAGAGGTTACCTTATTAGCATTTATTTACAATAAATCAACTTGGAAATGGAGCTGGAAGCTACATGTACTTGACATTTCTTACGTTCTCTGTTTTCTCTATCAACTACCTGGATGAACTTCAAGTCATTTAGAAATCAGTGACATGTACTTTCTTTTAACTCCCTGTATCAAAAAGATCAATATGACAATCTCTTTTATAGGTAGATATCTAGATGTTTTCAGAAAAAGAAATAAAATTCCACATAGAAGGAAGTTCCAGCAGATTTTACTATGGGAAATTGGTACATGGTCTGTGGATGTGTAAAAGGGAAAACTAAATGTAAATGTTCAGGGATTTAAAAATACAATATCTGAAGTTGTGCATACTGCTATTGTAAAGGTCTTAAATATAAAGGTCAGTTCAGGAGGGACAATTTTATGGGGCATTAAAAAAATATCTCAATATGTTTATATAAATTTATCTTCATATAAGTTTTTCCTTGGTTTTACTGGCTAATTTCTTGTAGGTCACGGGTGTGGGGTAGGGTGAAGGATGATACCCAAACAATTTTCCTTATCCTCTAAGCTCTTTATTAATGTAGGGAATTAGATTGAATCATCATCATGGTCACCATTAGAATCCATTATTAACAATCATAACTCATGAATGACACTTTGTGACACAATATGTACTTGCTCCTTAGAATTTATATAATGCCGCATAGGAATTAGATCAACTTATTAGTGAACCCTCTGCTCTGCAATAATAATAACCATAATCATCATAATCATCTAGGGCATATTTCATAGAAAAATAATTTGAGTGTGAGTCTTCTTACATTGCTTCAATACACATAAATGCCTGACTTTAAAAACCTTGTTTAATGTAGTTTAAAAATGGCATGTTTTCTGTAAAAATTAGATTGAATTTCGGATTATCCATTCTATCAAAACTCAGTGAATTTCTTTGAAAAGATGAATTTTTACATACGTGAATCCAATCAAGATTTTTCAAATTGAGTAACGAATAGAGACACACATTAGATAAAAATACCTAACATTTATTAAATGCCTATAAGTCTTTTACATGCATTAACTTATTTGGTTTACACAACAACCTATAAGATAACCTATTATCCCCATTTTACAGAAAAAAGAATTGAAATTAATGAACAATATATTAATGCAAGTAGGGAAACATCAATGAATCCCTTTAATTTGCATAATGTACATTAATTTGTACATTTAATATGTATTAAAAATTCTGATTTAAGAAACAAAAAGAAAATTGACTCAGAAAATTTATCATGTAATAACTCTTATTTGTAGTGTACTTTGTTTCCTGATGATAATACCATATATTAGTAAACTGTCTTATTATCATCAATGCCCAGACATTCTTGTCTTTGGTTCTAATAATTCATTGCACATGATTAATAGGCCAACACAGCTTTCAGTAAAATTCCAAATCTCAGGGCCTTAAGAAGCTTAAAGTATTTAAATTTCAATAGAATGTCAGTGCTTAAGTTAAGCACAACTAATTTTAAAATCTAAATATAAACAAAATAAAATAAATAAGTCTCGAGTCTTAAAGAAGAACTTTTTTTTTTTTTTTTTTTTGCTTTGGCAATAAATGAAATGTTTTGCTGACTAACCTTAGGGATTCATTTCCTCAAACGAGGAAAAAAAAAATTGGCAAGACCCAAACGAGGAAGAATGGTGTGATCATGAAAACCCTTATGCACATCAGGGAAACAATGATTCCTATTTGATCTCAATAGCACAAGCAATGATTAAAATTTTAAATCCAATTTTCATGTTGCCCAGTAAATTGCTTAAAACACACACACACAGACACACACACACACACACACACACTCACACACTACAAGGTCAATTTATACAGAAAAAAATATCTGAATGATTTCAGGTGCTTGGGGCAATGTGAATTTATTACTGTGAAATCTATGAGTTATCTGGCCTGGCCCAGAGTTGTCCTCATATCCTTCCATGTGGTGTGGGTGCTTGGAGCCGAGGGAAAGATCAGAGGTCATTGTGCAGAACAGTTGGCCTCAGTCAGTGAGTTCCAAGTGTTCCCAGTGATGCTGGTCCAAGGACACACTTTGAGGGAGGCTGGGCTCTTTCACCTAACATGCAGAGATGCCCTTACCCCTAACTGGTAGGTTTAAAATCTTAACAAATTCACCAGGAAAAAGCCTCCCTCCTCTCTTGGAGATTCAGCACTCAATTCAGCATTTAACATCTTTTTCAGTTCTGCTTTTTGGGAGCTGGGGTGTAGGGGGGCAGTTACCAGTGATTGAACTCAGGGGCTTGAACACTGAGCCACATCCCCAGCCCTATTTTATATTTTATTTAGAGACAGGGTCTCACTGAGTTTCTTGGTGCCTTGTTTTTGCTGAGGCTGTCTTTGAACTCACTATCCTCCTGCCTCAGCCTCCTGAGCTGCTGGGTTACAGGCGTGCACCACTGTGCCAGCTCTTTCAGTTCTTTTTAATTCACCTGTGCTTCTTCTAGCAAAAAGGGAAAAGGGAAGACAAATTATTACCTTTTATGATATGTCAGTGCCTTCTATTTATAAAAATCTTCAAAATAAAAAATTCTCTTTTCCATTTAGGATTTCAAAATTTCTTTTCTTGGTAGTGGTTAGTTTCAATTCAAACCAATTTTGTTCCTATACAGGGTCTAATTTAGTCCTAAGCCAGATCTACTAAGAAACCAAAGAAAATAAGATCTGAACCCTGTCCTGCTGCGCCCCTCCCCTGACTCAGGCAATGGCAAGGCCCTACTTAGGTGGATGGTGCAAGGGGTCTATCCTCTGGAGGAGTGCAGTATGTTTCTGGGAATGGGCTGATTTGTTTTTGTATTCCTTTAATAAGTATAGTTTTGATTTCTCATATGACCATTAAGTATAAAGGAAAAATCATGACTTTTCCAATTAATGCAACTACTTCTAAAGCATAGATCTGTTTGCTCTAAATGTCATGATTCAGCTGTGGAGTATAAATTGTTAATGTCTAAATAAAAACTCAATGTATTCCTGTCAAGGAGGTTTTTGAGAAATTAAATTAAAATCTATAGAAGGAAAATTAATGTTAAGAAGATAGATTAGTGCTTAGTACTGGGCAACTTGTTCTTGTTCCTGTGCACAATAATTTGTGCTCTTACTTTTGTTTGATTACAAGTAATAACAAATCAACTACTTGCCGTAACCATGGCACCGGTTCCAGTCAGTAAGTCAAGAAAGAATAGTCAAGGTATAGGCCATTAGTTTAGGACATTTGTAACTATTATTAAAAGTTAACTAAGCAGAAACAGCTCAAAGCATAACTCAAACTGAAAGTACAAATGCTTGCTTATGCATAAGCCAAGATACATTCTTCTTTTCTAATTGTAGCTACGTAATATTTTGTTTTGTTTGAATAATGATTCTTGTTTTGTAACCACAAAGTACTGTAAGCCTACCAAAATGAAAAGTATATATGATCAACTTCACATGTAAAGATTGGGATCAACACCTTCACTTTGGTGTCTGTGTTGTTTCTCTACCCCCTCTTTCGCCGACTCCTCACCATCCGTTTGTCTCCTGAGACCCCCTGTTGGAGCTGGTCTCCGACACTGTTCTTCAACCAACTTACAATCTAATGGGAAGATGAACTCAATATGTGCAGGAAACTTGGTAACAATTCTATGTAATCTACAAATTATCATGATTTTCCCTTAGTGTTTGCTTGGGCAGCTCTGGGAATGGAGCACTTAATACTTGTCAAAGTCCCTCATTCCATCTTGAACATGCGCTCCTCCAGGTCCTAGTTGGGCCTCTCAATTGTGTTCTAAACACTAGGGCAACACCTTGTGTAAATGTGCACTCAGTAAAGGTTTGAAGAATGAAGAAGGTGTGTCACGTACATCCATGGAGCAGAGTTTTTAAAAGATTCTTTAAAGACGGTACTGTGTGGGACCTAAAGGATCTAACAGAGACTTGACAGAGGCGAGAGGACTTTTCTGTTCAGTGGTTCTGGTGCAGATATCTTGCTGAGAAAAATAAAGCCTCTGTGGGCATAAGTGAGGCAGCATAGCCCAGCGGCTTCTGAGGAACTCAGTGTCTCCTGTCTCCTGAACATATTTCTTATGGAGACTATTGGCTCAGTTCCCACAGAACAAGCAGCTCTACATCTTTCTTTCCCAATCAGTCATCTCAAAGTCAAGTGACCGAGAATGAAGTCACTTATGAGTGACCCCAAAATATAATATTTCTAAAGGAGGGGGTTTGTGTATGAAGTAGATTACTCACAAGTTTCAGGGATTTATTACAGTAAATAAATTGCTTGCAACTCCCCTCCCCAAGCATCCATGTGTTGTAAGATAAAGATGAAAACCCCTAGTTAGTTAATGAATACGTTTCTAAACATAACTTCTTCTACAATAATGAAGTTATTATTTAAACAGATATTTTGGTAGGTCTATTGTTATGCTCTATTGTATCATAATGGGAATGTGGCCCTATACTTTCTCCCTAAAAATTATTTCTTTCTGTCCTGCTCATCAAAAGCAGAGGATTAACACTAAGCATTATCTATTGTTTACCATAAGTAATTTTCCACACTCATCATCTCACTTAAGGAATTTAGTCATCCCAGGGTTTCTTGTTATGTTTTGGGTTTTTTTCCAGTACTGGAGGCATCATGCTAAATCCCTCAGGTTTTGTGATAACCTCTGAAGTTATTTCTACTCTTGCAATACAAGTAGTATTGTGAAAACTTAGACACACATAGAAAAGGTGCTATGATAGGTCATTACATAAATGCCATGAAAATGGTAATGAAAATATGTACAATATTCTGTAATATGTTTTTTAAGGTGTAGGTATATCCTGATTCTGGGATAGTGTTTTTAAAAATTGTGATGGTATATAAACTACTTACCAGCAACTCTCACAGAGAGGTGTAGATTTCTGGTTTTGGTGTGGCCCTTGCTGCTCTCCATACTAGCACCTGGGCTGCAAAGAAAGCTCTTGGTAAAACTGGCTGTTGGTCTCCATTCACCAGAAAACGGACCTGATAATTCTGAGAGTTGCCTGTCGCATATCTGTGGCCTCATGAAGAAGTCAAAATTCTCTGATCTCTCACAATTCATTTTCCTATGATGGACATTTATACAGTTCTGGGGCCGACCTCTTTGGAATATGCATCATGACTTTCCTCTGCAGCTGCTCTGGGACTCCTCAGTGTGCAAACACAACTCAAGGGCAACGGCTTGAGTTCAACTGCAACAATGGAGACCATTTAATTTCCTGTTGGATTCATTATGTCTTGGCAATCACCTGTTCCCAGCATGCAGGGAGAAGATCAGCGTCCTCTCTCTTCTGGGATGTGGGTGAGCAAAGTTCAGAGTGAGATTTCTGCTAAGAAGTTGTGGGTGGCTGAAACCTCAAGACTGCCTTCCCTTCCTGCTAGGGAGAGAAGGGGTCAGGGTGGGTGTACACTTATTGGGATGGATTTCGCATGGCATATGAAGTTTTTTTTTCATGTTAAATACTTTGCCAGATGGACAGATATCAGAAGCCACAATATTAAAAGCATCCCCACTATCTTCAGCTGATCCACTCCCGCTAAGGGCTGATCCCCCACAAAACCCTGTATGACTTCATGCCCCTTAATTTTATGATCCTGCAGATAAAGATGTAAGTCGCTAAAACTTAAAATTTCCCATAATACAATGATGTTTTCCTCATGCTTAGGAGAGACACATTAACAGTACTCCTAGAAGATTTTAGAATGATTAGCCATCAGAGAAAGTCAAAGCTAAAGCACATTTTATGAAGCACTTCACACATTCCAGGGTCGTCATAATAAAAAAAATGATAATGATGTGTTGTTAAGGGAGTGAGGAAATAAGAAGCTTTATTCACCACTCTTAATAATAAGGTAAGCTGGTTCCACTGGTGTGAAAATGATCTGGAACTTCTTCAGAAAGTTAAATATGGAGTTAATGAACCACCTCTTCCACTCCTACTTACAAACTCAAGATAAATAAAAAAGTTGTCCTCCAATGATTTGTACATGAATGTTTATATAATGTTCATATGTTATATAATGTTCATATTATATATACGAATCTTATTCATATTAGTCAAAAAGTGAAAATGACCAGGCAGGTCTGTAATCTAGCTTCTCAAAAAGCTGAGGCAGAAGGATCACAAATTCAGGGACAACCTGAGCAAATTTGCAAGACCCTGTCTCAAAACAAAATTTTTAAAAGGGTTGGGCTTTGGCTTAGTGGTAGAACATTGTTTAGTGTGCAGGATGCTCCGGGTTAAATCTGTAGTACGACACCCAAACAGACACAATGTAAAAATTACTATCCAGTGGGAAATGAACAAAAAATGTGGCATTTTCATAAGATGGAAATCAGTCACACTAAGGAGGAATAAACTAAAATACTTATACAAGCTACAATATAACTGAAAATTGCAAACATCCTAAGTGAAAGGAGTCAGATCCAAAAGGCGTATATGGTATTACTTCATTAAAAATATCCACAGAAATTCGAGTGTATACATGGGTCTTTCCACATGTGAAGGAGAAACACAGAAATGGTGTTTATTTAAAACTTAGAATCAGGATCCATTAGGAAAATGCAAGTCAAAGTCTCATTGCACATAACACTTCACATTCACTAGTGTTGGCTAGAGCTGCAATATTGGAGGAAAGGAGATTGACTGCTTTGGGTATAAGCTTTTTTTTTGGAGAGAAAAGTAATAAAAATATTCTGAAATACCTGTGGATTAGAGAACCCAGGTGAGGTCACAATGTGTCACATACTTAGCACAGTGTGCTTCCCCTGGTTGGAGGGGCACCACAGTGGTCATGAGACACTGTGTATGGAGAGAGCGCTCTTGTAATTGCTGCTGAAGTGTTCACATATTTCTACAACTAAGACATTTTCTAGAATGAAACCATCATCTAGTTCTAATCACACCATACAGTCTGTCTCCCAGCAAGCTTCCACAGCACACTCTGGACCTCGTTGTTTCTCAGGCTGTGAATGATGGGTTCAACATGGGGGTCTCCACACAGAAGAGCACAGTGACCAGGGTGTCCATGTCCAGCCTTCTCTGGACCTGTCATAGTAAAAGTTGGCTGTTCCATAGAAGACAACCATGACACTGAGGGAGGACGCACAAGTGGAGAAGGCCTTCCTCCTGCACTTGGCAGAGGGAATCCCCAGGATGGCCGCATGATGAGTGCTTAGGAGCTTGCAGTGAAGAGGCAGGGGCTCAGGCCCATGGTGGCACTGACAACATGGAGCGCAGACTCGTTGACAGAGGTGTCTGAGCAGGAGAGCTTCATGAGCAATGGGGTGTCACAGAGAAAGTTGCTGATCTGGTGGGGCCCACACAGAGTGAGTGTGATGGCCAGCACCGTGTGTGTGACCATATTCACCAGCCCACACAGCAAAAACCCAGTCACCAGGCCAACACAGACCTTCACAATCATGATGACTGTGTACTGAGGAGGACGGCAGGTGGCTACACAGCAGTCATACTGGCCACACAGCCAGTAAGAATACTTCTATGCCAGCACTTGTCACCAAGAAGAAGATCTCAGAAAGGTAGCCCTCATAAGAAATGGCCTTCTTCTCCCAGAAGAAGTTCACCAGCAGTACTGGGAGGGTGGTAGATGTGTAGCAGATGTCCAAGAAGCTCAAATTGCTGAGGAAAAAGTACATTGGAGTGTGTAGAGCAGGACTGACCTTGGTGGTCACTATTATGAGCATGTTACCCAGGAAAGTGGTCAGGTAAATGACCAGAAAGAGCACGAAGAACCAGCCCTGTAGGTTGAAGTGGTTGGAAAATTTCAAGAAGATGAATTCAGTGACAACTGATTGATTGCTCATTTCCAATGTTGTCATAGCTACAAAACAGAGAAAAAGAGATCATGATGAGAATTGACTGAGAGCACCCCAAACAGGCTTGTTAATCTGCAGCAACATGGCAAATAATATGGAATGAAAAGCAGCCTGGAGACTGATAACCTGTGGGACTGGTCTCAGGAAATCAGACCCATAAAGCCACAGACATTTGCAGAGGTGATGGTGGGTGGAAGTAACCAGAGAATTGCTAGAAGCCAACAGAAAGCTATTCGACCTCATCATGGTGTGAAGTCATTTTTCCCTGTCTCATTAATCTCTGTCTCCTGTTGTCCTTTTATGTAAACATAGGATTTTTGGAGAAGTTCATTTTCATTGCAAATGTTAAGAAAAAAATTTACAAAGCAGAGTCATCATCTGCAGAAGCAGTCGGTGTTGCCTTCAGTGTTTTCCAATGTAGAGTTTTTCTCATTTTACATCAATCTTGATCTCTGTGTTCCGAAAGGCAGAAGTTAACTATTCCTGTACAATGCTGAAATTATCAGGGCCAGAGCAAAATAGAAGAAAGAAGTTGATTAAGTGGGGTTGGACTGGCTATCTTAAGTATACAGGGAAGATCAGTGGAGTAGAAGGAGAATGAGAGGGCGGAGAGGTTTGGGAAGGGAGGAAATGTGAAAGGTCTTTACGCAGATCATGTTATGTGCACATGGAAGTCTACCACAGGGGACTGCACCTGTATGTATATGTAGAAAGCACCAGTCAGAAATTAACAGATAAATGACCCAAAAAAAGATCAGTAGAGAAAGGAGAATGGGGGCGGGAAAGAGAGGGAGATGGGGGTGGGGACTGAATGGAGTAAAACAGATTACATGCACATAGGATCTTTTCCAAATATACCCAACTTCTATGTATAACTATTATGCTCTAATGAAAAAATTAAGAAGATGACATGATCCTATCAGCAATAAGTGAGATTTGAATTCTTCTTGACCTATTTGTATACCTTTAATTTCTTTCTTTTGTCATATGGCTCTGGCAATTTGAAAGATGAAGTTGAATAGAAATGGTGAAAGAGCGGGCACCCTGTCTTCTTCCAGTTTTTAGAGTGAATGCTTTCAACCTTTCTCTACTTAGAATGATGCTGAATTGGGTTTAGCATAGATAGCTTTTACAATGCTTTTACAAAGTTCCTTCTGTCACTAGTGTTTCTACTGTTTTGACAGGTAGGGGTGCTATATTTTGTTAAATGCTTTTTTCTGCATCTATTGAGATTATCAATAAACTTACATCTCTCTTAAATAAACTTAATCTCTCCCCTTTGCCTAAACATTCAGAAAATCTCCAGTCCTATAAATATTTTAATGAACATTTTCCTATATAAACATATGTGACCATTTCGAATCATCTCTTCAGAATAAAATTTAAATCTGACATAAAAGAATTTGTTGTGCAGTTTCTATTTCAAACTAGCTCATGGGTGACATTATATTAAGTGAAATAAGCAAGACACATAAAGAGAAATAGCAGTTTTTCACTTGTTAGTGGAAGCTAAAAAGTTGACCTCAGAGAAGTAGGGAGTAGAGCGGTGGTTATTGGAGCCTGGGAGAAATCACAAAAATCATTGTGAGTCTGATTTCTGAAAGACGCATGTGAAGGACTGCCTGAAACATGCCCTCTGAGTGTTGTCCGTAAAAAAAAATAAGAATGGACTTCTAATAGGGTCCTCAGAAAAATCTCTCTTCTCTCCTTAGTGGGCCGCAGGAGGTCCATGGGTCTGGCTGCCTAGGAGCTAGCTGTGGTGTGCAAATGGGCAGGACCAGGATGGCTGGAGAATCTCAATAATCACTAATAGACTGCATTCTAGGTAAGGGCAGGCTGGAAACAGGCCATTCAGAAGGAAATGTCTTGAGCTCTGAAAATGACAGAATCTGTGAATTTAGGAAACGGTTGTGGGTCCAATCCACTCATAACACCTACTCCCTGGGTCAGTCCACGATTGCCACAGTTACCACAGGCCTGACCAGAACAACCCAGAGGGGGAGATGCACTGTGGCCTCCTGGCTTGGAGGTTTGGTCTGAGGCAAGCTGACCCATTGCTGCTGGCCTGAGATGAGGTGGGACGCGAGGTGGAAGGAAACAAGAGGGGAAGCATTCCTAGCTCATGGCAGCCAGAAGGTTGGGGCGGGGGAGGGGACAGGAGGAGACAGTTCGCAGGGGACAAGATGTGATTCCCCAGGGCATGTCCCCGGCCACACTCCATCTGCCCACACTCCTCTCAGTACAGTGGGCCTTTCACATAATTAACCAACAAAATGGATGGATCCACAGATTAGGTCACAAGTCTCACAGTCTTATCATTTCAACTCTGAACACTGCTACTGTGGCTGACCCTGAGCTTTCGGTGGGGGGATACCTTATTTCTTAGCCATAATAGTACGTACAGTCTATGTGCTTTTGTTAGAATTTTTTTCATGTACTCTGCGAGAGTAATCGGGTGCCAAAACAACATTAAAAGGAAATATCTGGAAACTGAAGATGTGACATTCGGAGCTTGGGGAAAATCTCTGAAGAGGAGCCCTGGGTGGAGCACTTTAAAGTCCTGGTGACGAGGACACAAGAGGGGACCTGGTCTGTGGGGTAGCTGAGTGGCAGTGGAATCACTCATTAAAACATAAAAAAATAAGAAGGAGCTTGTCTGGGAAGAGGAAAGGAGGAAAGGAGGTTGGGTCTGGAGTCTGGGTACCTGCGGGGTCCCCCAAGGAGATTCCAGGAGGCAGCTGGACAGGTTCCCAGGAGATAGGCCTGGGAGTCATGGCTTAGAGTGACTGTGGAAGTCACAGGTGCTCATAAAGCCAAAAGAGAGCAGTGTGAGGAGAGAGGGCCTGAAGGACTGTGCGGAAAAGAAAGTGTCCAGAAAGAGGCTCACCAGCTATCAGCAAACATTCAGCAGAACAGTGTCAAAGATCTGCTCTCTATACCAGGCCTTCTGCACCCCAGTCTCCACCCTCTGCTCCCTGCAACAATCCTTCTCAAACACAGGCTCCAAGTTCTGCTCTCTGAAACACTCCATCTGCACCCCAGTCGCGAACATCTGCTCTCTGCAACACTCTTTCTGCACCTCAGTCTGAAAACTCTGCTCTCTGCAACAATTATTCTGAACCCCAGTCTCCAAACTCTGCTCTCTGTAAAAGTCCTTCTACACCTTAGTCTCCAAACTCTTCTCTCTATTATATCTTTCTGCACAACAGTCTCCAAAATGTCATATCTGTAACGGGCCTTCTGCACCCCAGTCTCAATCCTCTGCTCCCTGCAAGAATCCTTCTGCACCCCAGTCTCCAAGTTCTGCTCTCTGAAAGAGTCCTTCTGCACCCCACCCTCGAACATCTGCTCTCTGCAACAGTCCTTCTGCACCTAAGTCTGAAAACTCTGCTCTCTTCAAAAATCATTCTGCAACCCAGTGTATAAACTGTGCTATCTGTAACAGTCCTTCTGCACCCCAGTCTCCAACCTCTGCTCTCTGTAACAGGCCTTCAGCACCCCAGTCTCCAACCTCTGCTCTCTGTAACAGGCCTTCTTCACCCCAGTCTCCAACTTCTTCTCTCTGAAACTATCATTCTGCACCTCAGTCTCCAACCTCTGCTCTCTGCAACAGTCCTTCTTCCCTATGTCTCCAACTTCTGCTCTCTGTAAGATCCTTCTGCACCCCAGTCTCCAAACTCTGCTCTCTATAACAGTCCTTCTGCACCCCAGTATCCAACCTCTGCTCTCTGTAACAGACATTCTGCACCTCAGTCTCAAAAATCTGCTCTCCGCAACAGTTCTTCTGCACCCCAGTCTCCATCCTCTGTTCTCTGCAACAGTCCTTCTGCACCCCAGTCTCCAAACTCTGCTCTCTGTAACAGTCCTTCTATACCGAAGTCTCCAAACTGTGCTCTCTGTAATGATCGTTCCGCACCCCAGTCTCCAAACTCTGATTTGTGTATCAGTCGTTCTGCAACCCAGTCTCCAAACTCTGCTCTCTGTAACAGTCCGTCTGCACCTCATTCTTCAACCTCTGCTCTCTGAAACAGTCCTTCTGCACCCCAGTCTCAAATCTATGCTCTCTCCAATATTTCTTCTGCATCCCAGTCTCCAACCTGTGCTCTCTGTAACTTTCCTTCTGAACCCCAGTCGTTAAACTCTGCTCTCTGCAAGACCATTCTGCACCTCAGGCTCCAACCTCTGCTCTCTGCAATGATACTTCTGCACCCCAGTCTTCAAACTCTGCTCTCTGTAATAGTCCTTCTGCACCCCAGTCTCCATCCTCTGCTCTCTGTAAGAATACATCTGCACTCCAGTCTCCAACCTCTGCTCTCTGTAAAAGTCCTTCTGCACCTCAGTCTCCAAACTCTGCTCTCTGTAACGATCCTTTTGCACATCAGTCTTCAACCTCTGCTCTCTGTAACAGTCCTTCTGCACCCAAGTCTCCAACATCTCCTCTCTGCAATGGTCCTTCTGCACCCCAGTCTCCAAACTCTGCTCTCTGTAATAGTTCTTCTGTACCGCAGGCTTCAAACTCTTCTCTTTGTAACGGTTCTTCTGCACCCAATTGCCAACCTCTTCTTTCTGTAATAGTCCTTCTGCCCCTCAGACTACAACTTATGCTCTCTGTAACAGTCCTTCTGCACCTCAGTCTGAAATCTCTGCTCTCTGCAACGATCATTCTGTACCCCAGCCTCCGAACTGTGCTATCTGTAACAGTCCTTCTGCACCCTAGTCTCAGATCTCTGCTCTCTGTAAAAGGCCTTCTGCACTTCAGTTTTCAAACTCTGCTCTCTGTAACAGGTCTTCTGCACTCCAGTCTCCAACCTCTTCTCTCTGAAACAATTTTCTGCACCTCAGTTTCCAAACACTACTCTCTGCAACAGTCTTTCTGCACCCTAGTCTCCAACCTCTATTCTCTGTAAGATTCTTCTTCCCGCAGTCTCCAACCTCTGCTCTCTGTAACAGTCCATATGCACCCCAGTATCCAACCTCTGCTCTCTTTAACAATCTTCTGCACCTAAATCTCCAAGCTCAGCTCTCTTCATCGGTCCTTCTGCACCCCAGTCTCCAAACTCTCTTCTCTGCTACAGTTTTACTGCACCCCCGTCTTAAACCTCTGCTTTCTGTATCAGTTCTTCTGTACCCCAGTCTCCAACCTCTGCTCTCTGTAACAGTCCTTCTGCACCTCAATCTACAACCTCTGCTCTCTGTAACAGTCTTTCTGCACCCTAGTATCCAACCTCTACTCTCTGCAACATGTCTTCTGCACCCTAGTCTCCAACCTTGCTCTCTGTAACTGTCCTTCTGCACCCCAATATCCAACATCTGTTCTTTGTAAGTATGGTTCTCCACCAAAGTCTCCATCCACTGCTCTCTGCAACGATCCTTCTGCACCCCTGTCTTCAACCTCTGCTCTCTGTAACAGTCCTTATGCAGCTCAGTCTCCAACCTATGCTCTCTCTAAGATCCTTCTGCACACCAGTCTACAACATCTGCTCTCTGAAACGATCCTTTAGAACCCCAGTCACCAAACTCTGCTCCCTGTAACAGTCCTTCTGTACAGCAGTCTCCAAACTCTGCTCTCTGTAAAGGTCGTTTTACACCCCAGTCTCCAACCTCTACTTTCTGTATTAGTCCTTCTGCACCCCAGTCTTCAAACTCTGCTCTCTGTAACAGTTCTTCTGCACACCAATCCTAAAACTCTGCTCTTTGTAACACAACTTCTGCACTCCAGTTTCCACCCTCTGATCTGTGTAACAATTCGTCTGGACAGCAGTCTACAAATTCTGCTTTGTACAACGTTCTTTCTGCTCCTAAGTCTCCAAACACTACTCTCTGTAAAAGTCCTTCTGCACCTCAGTCTCCAAACTCTGCTCTCTGTAAGATCCTTCTGCAACACATTATCCAAACTCTGCTCTCTGTAACAGCCCTTCGGAACCCCAGTCTTAGAACTCTGCTCTCTTTAACAGGCCTTCTGCACATAAGTCTCCAACATCTCCTCTCTGCAATGGTCCTTCTGCATCCCAGTCTCCAAACTCTGCTCTCTGTAACAGTCCTTCTGTACCGCAGGCTCCAACCTCTTTTCTCTGTAACGGTCCTTCTGCACCCCAATTGCCAACCTCTTTTTTCTCTAATAGTCCTTCTGCCCCTCAGACTACAACTTATGCTCTCTGTAACAGTCCTTCTGCACCTCAGTCTGAAATCTCTGCTCTCTGCAATGATCCTTCTGTACCCCACTCTCCGAACTATGCTATCTGTAACAGTCCTTCTGCACCCGAGTCTCAGACCTCTGCTCTCTGTAAAAGGCCTTCTGCACCCCAGTCTCCATACTCTGGTCTCTGCAACAGTCCTTATGCACCTCAGTCTGAAAACGCTGCTCTCTGCAAAAATTCTTCTGAATCCCAGTCTTAAACGTCTGTTCTTGTAACACTCCTTATGCACTTCTGTCTGCAAAATGCTCTCTGTATGATCCTTCTGCAACCCAGTCTCGAAACTGTGCTATCTGTAACAGTACTTTTGCACCCCAGTCTCCAACCTCTGCTCTCGGCAACAGTCCTTCTGAACACCAGTCTCCAACTCTACTCTCTGTAAGATCCTTCTACACCAAGGTCTCCAACCTCTTCTCTCTGTAACAGTCCTTGTGCACACCAGTCTCTAACCTCTGCTCTATGTAACAGTCCTTCTGCACCCAGTTCTCCAATCTCTACACTCTGTAAGATCCTTTTGCACCGAAGTCTCCAAACTCTGCTCTCTGTAACAGTCCTTCTGCACCCCAGTATCCAACCTCTTCTCTCTGCAACAGTCCTCCTGCAACCCAGTCTCCAAACTCTACTCTCTGTAAGATTCTTCTGCACCGCAGTCTTCAAACTTTGTTCTCTTCAACAGTCCTTCTGCACCCCGGTCTCAATCCTGTGCCCTTTGTAAAAGTCCTTCTGTACCAGAGTCTCCAACCTCTGCTCTCTGCAGCGATCCTTCTGAACCCCAGTCTCCAGAACCTGCTCTCTGCAACAGTCCTTCTGCACATCAGTCTCCAACATCTGCTCTCTGTAAGATTTTTCTGCAAACCAGTCTTCAAACTCTGACATCTGTAACAGTCCTTCTGAAGCCGTTCTCCAAACTCTGCTCTCTGTAAAAGGCCTTCTGCACCCCAGTCTCCAAACTCTGCTCTCTGTAACACTACTGCTGCACCTAGGTCTACAATCTCTGCTCTCTGTAAGATCCTCTGCAACCTTGTCTAACAACTCTGCTCTCTGTAACAGTTCTTCTGCACCCCAGTCTCCAAACTCTGCTCTCTGTAACAGGCCTTTTACATCCTAATCTCCAACCTCTACGCTCTGTAACAGTCGTTTTGCACCTCAGTCTCCAACCTCTGCTCTCTGCAACGATCCTTCTGCACCCCAGTCTCCAATGTCTCCTCTCCTCAACAGTCCTTCTGCACCCCTTTCTCCAACCTGTGCTCTCTGTAAGATCCTTCTTCACCCCAGTTTCTAAACTCTGCACTCTGTAACATTCCTTCTCCAACCCAGTCTCCAAAGTTTGCTTTCTTCAACAGTCCAGCTACAACCCAGTCTCCAACCTCTGTTCTTTGCAACAGTCCTTCTACTCCCCAGTCTCCAATCTCTGCTCTGTGTAACAGTCTTCTGCATTACAGTCTCCAACCTCTGCTCTCTGTAACAGTCCTTATGTACCGCAGTCTCAAATCTCTGCTCTCTGTAACGGTCCTTCTGCAACCAAGTCTCCAACCTCTGAATTTTTAATCAGTCCTTCTGAATACCAATCTCCAACCTCTGCTCTCTGTATCTATCCTTCTGCACTCAGTCTTCAAACTTTGCTTTGTGCAACAGTCCTTCTGCACACCAGTCTCCAAACTTTGCTCCCTGTAACAGTCCTTCTATACCGCAGTCTCCAACCTCTGCTCTCTGTAACGGTCCTTCTGCACCAGAGTCTCAAACTTCTGCTTTCTGTATCAGTCCTTCTGCAACAGGGTTTTCAAACTCTGCTCTCTGTAACAGTCCTTCTGCACCTCTGTCTCCAACCTCTGAACTCTGCAACCTTAATTCTGCTTCCCATTCTCTAACCTCTGCTCTCTACAACAGTCCTTCTTAACCACACTCTCCAACTTCTGCTCTCTGTAACGGTCTTTCTGCACCCCAGCCTCAACCTTTGCTTTCTCTATCAGTAATTCTGCACCCCAGTCTCCAAACTTCGCTATCTGTAACATTCTTTCTGCACCTCAGTCTTCAAACTCTGCTCTCTGCGACAGTTCTTCTGCACCTCAGTCTCCAAATCTGCTCTCTGCAACAGTTCTTCTGCACACCAGTATCCATCATCTGCACTCTGAAACACTTCTTCTCCTCCCCAGTCTCCAACCTCTTCTCTCTGTAACAGTCCTCCTGTATTGCAGTCTCCAAAGTCTCCTCTCTGTAACGGTCGTTTTGCACCCCAGTCTCCAACCTCTGCTTTCTTTATCAGTCCTTCTGCACCCCAGTCTCCAACATCTGCTATCTGCAACAGTTCTTCTGCACTCCAGTCTCCAACATCTGCTCTCTGCAACAGTTCTTCTGTACCTCAGTCTGAACACTCTGCTCTCTGCAACGACCTTTCTGCATCCCAGTCTCCTACCTCTGCTCTCTGTAACAGTCCTTCTGCACCTCAGTCTCCCAACTCTGCTCTCTGTAAGATCCTTCTGCAACCCAGTCTTTAAACTCTGCACTGTGTAACAGTCCTTCTGCACAACAGTCTCCAACGTTTGCTTTCTGTACCAGGACTTCTGCTACCCAGTCTCCAAAATCTGCTCTCTGTAACAGGCCTTCTGCACCCCAGTCTCCAACCTCTTCTCTCTGCAATGATTCTTCTCCACCCCAGTCTCCAGATTCTGCTCTCTGCAACAGTCCTTTGCAACCCAGTCTCCAAACTCTACTCTCTGAAAGATCCATCTGAACCCCAGTCTCCAAACTCTGCTCTCTGTAACAGTCCTTCTCCACCTCAGTCTGCAAACTCTGCTCTCTGTAACAGTCCGTCTGCACCTCAATCTTCAACCTCTGCTCTGTGTAAAAGTCCTTCTGCACCCCAGTCTTTAAAATCTGCTCTCTTCCACAGTCCTTCTGCACCCCAGTCTTCAACATCTGCTCTCTGCAACAGTCCTTCTGCACCCCAGTCTCAAAACTCTGCTCTCTGCAACGATCCTCCTGGACCTCAGTCTCCAACGTCTGCTCTCTGCAACAGTCCTTCTGCAACACAGTCTCCAACCTCTTATCTTTGTAAGATCCTTCTGCACTCCAGTTGCAAAACTCTGTTCTCTGTAACATTCCTTCTCCACCCGAGTCTCCAACCTTTATCCTCTGCAACAGTCCTGCTCACCTGTCTCCAAGATCTGCTCTCTGTAACAGTCCTTCTGTACCACAGTCTCCAAACTTTGCTTTCTGTAACAGTCTGTCTGACCCATAGTCTCCAAACTCTGTTCTCTGTATCTATCCTTCTGCACCTCAGTCTCCAACCTGTGCTCTATGTAAGAGTCCTTCTGCACACCAGTCTCCAACCTCTGCTCTCGGTAACAGTCCTAAACCACAGTCTCCAACCTCTGCTGTCTGTAAAGGTTCGTCTGCACCCCAATTTCCAAACTCTGCTTCCTGTAACAGTCCTTCTGCACCTGAGTCTCCAAACTCTGCTCTCTGAAACAGTCCTTCTACACCTCAGTCTCCAACATCTGCTCTCTGTAACTGTCCTTCTGCACCTCAGTTGACAACCTCTGCTCTCTTTCACAGTCTTTCTGCACCTCAGTCTCCCAACTCTGCCCTCTGTTTGATCCTTCTGCAACCCAGACTTTAAACTCTGCACTCTGTAACAGTCTATCTGCACAAGAGTCACCAACCTTTGCTCTCTTTAACATGACTTCTGCAACGCAGTCTCCAACCTCTGCTCTTTGTAACAGGCCTTTTGCACCCCAGTCTCCAAACTCTTCTCTCTGCAACGATTTATCTTCACCCCAGTCTCCAACATCTGCTCTCTTCAACAGTCCTTTTGCACCTCAGTCTCAAAACTCTGCTCTCTGTAAGATCAATCTGAACCCCATTCTCTAACCTCTGCTCTCTGTAACAGTCCTTCTGCACCCCAGTCTCCAAACTCATAAAAATCATAGAAATCCTAGAAATGCAGGAAGCAATAAACCAACTTAAAAACTCAATTGAGAAAACTACCAGCAGAGTGGATCACTTAGAAGATAGAACATCAGACAATGAAGACAGAGTATTTCAACTTGAAAAAAACATAGACAGCTCAGCAAGTCTGCTAAGAAACCATGAGCAGAACATCCAAGAAATATGGGATAATATCAAAAGACCAAACGTAAGAGTCATTGGGATACAGGAAGGCACAGAGCTCCAAACCAAAGGAATAGACAATTTATTCAGTGAAATAATACGATAAAACTTCCCAGACTTGAAGAATGAGACAGAACCCCAAATCCTAGAAGCCTACAGGACGCCGAATGTGCAAAATCATAAGAGATCCACACCTAGACACATTATAATGAAGATGTCCAACATACAGAATAAGGAGAGAATTTTAAAAGCTACAAGAGAAAGGAAGCAGATTACATTTAGGGGCAAACCAATCAGGATAACAGCTGATCTCTCAACACAGACTCTAAAAGCTAGAAGATCCTGGAATAACATATTTCAAACGCTAAAAGAAAATGGGTTCCAACCAAGAATCGTGTATCCGGCGAAATTAAGCTTCAGGATGGAAGATGAAATTAAAACATTCCATGATAAACAAAAGTTAAAAGAATTTGCAGCTAGAAAACCATCTCTTCAAAAAATTTTTGGCAAAACACTACAGGAAGAGGAAATGGAAAACAACAATGAAAACCAACAGTGGGAGGTAGGACAGTAAAGGGGGGAAAAATCAAAGAGAAAAACAAATCAGGTTTAACAGCATTAATAAACAAATATGGCTGGAAGAACAAACCATATCTCAATAATAACCCTAAATGTTAATGGCTTAAACTCAGCAATCAAGAAACACAGGCTAGTTGAATGGATCACAAAACAAGATCAAACAATATGCTGCCTACAGGAGACGCATTTGATAGGAAAGGATATACATAGACTGAAGGTGAAAGGTTGGGAAAAATCATGTCACTCATATGGACTGCGGAAACAAGCAGAAGTGTCCATACTCATATCAAATAAAATAGATTTCAAACCAAAGTTAATCAAAAGGGATAAAGAAGGACACTACATACTGCTCAAGGGAACCATACACCAACAAGACATAACAATCATAAATATATATGCCCCAAACAAAGGTGCTGCTGCGTTCATCAAGCAAACTCTTCTCAAGTTCAAGAGTCTAATAGACCACCATACAATAATCATGGGAGACTTCAAAACACCTCTCTCACCACTGGACAGATCTTCCAAACAAAAGTTGAATAAGGAAACTATAGAACTCAATAACACAATTAACAACCTAGACTTAATTGACATATATAGAATATACCACCCAACATCAAGCAGCTACACTTTTTTGCCAGCAGCACATGGATCCTTCTCAAAAATAGATCATATATTATGTCACAGGGCAACTCTTAGACAATATAAAGGAGCGGAGATAATATCATGCATCTTATCTGATCAAAATGGAATGAAACTAAAAATCAACGATAAAAGAAGCAAGGAAAAATCATGCATCACTTGGAGAATGAACAATAGGTTACTGAATGATAAATGGGTTTTAGAAAACATCAAGGAGGAAATTAAAAAAATTCTTAGAGTTTAATGAAAACACAGACACAACATATCGGAATCTATGGGACACATTGAAAGCAGTTCTAAGAGGAAAATTCATTGCTTGGAGTTCATTCCTTAAAAAAAGAAAAAACCAACAAATAAATGATCTCATACTTCATCTCAAAATTCTAGAAAAAGAAGAGCAAAACAACAGCAAAAGAAGTAGAAGGCAAGAAATAATTAAAATCAGAGCTGAAATTAATGAAATCGAAACAAAAGAAACAATTGAAAAAATTGACAAAACGAAAAGTTGGTTCTTTGAAAAGATAAATAAAATTGACAGACCCTTAGCCATGCTAGCAAAGAGAAGAAGAGAGAGAACTCAAATTACTAGCATAAGGAATGAAAAAGGCAAGATCACGACAGACACTTCAGAAATACAGAAGATAATCAGAAATTATTTTGAATCCTTATACTCCAATTAAATAGAAGATAGTGAAGGCATAGAGAAATTCCTTAAGTCTTATGATCTGCCCACATTGAGTCAGGAGGATATAGACAACCTAAACAGACCAATATCAAGTGAGGAAATAGAAGAAACCATCAAAAGATTACCATCTAAGAAAAGCCCAGGACTGGATGGGTTTACAGCAGAGTTTTACAAAACCTTTAAAGAGGAACTAATACCAATACTTTTCAAGCTATTTCAGGAAATAGAAAAAGAGGGAGAACTTCCAAATTCATTCTACGAGGCCAACATCACCCTGATTCCAAAACCAGACAAAGACACTTCAAAGAAAGAAAACTACAGACCAATATCTCTAATGAACCTAGATGCAAAAATCCTCAATAAAATTCTGGCAAATCGGATACAAAAACATATCAAAAAAATTGTGCACCATGATCAAGTAGGATTCATCCCTGGTATGCAAGGCTGGTTCAATATACGGAAATCAATAAATGTTATTCACCACATCAATAGACTTAAAAATAAGAACCATATGATCATCTCGATAGATGCAGAAAAAGCATTCGACAAAGTACAGCATCCGTTTATGTTCAAAACTCTCGAAAAACTAGGGATAACAAGAACATACCTCAACATTGTAAAAGCAATTTATGCTAAGCCTCAGGCTAGCATCATTCTGAATGGAGAAAAATTGAAGGCATTCCCTCTAAAATCTGGAACAAGAAAGGGATGCCCTCTCTCACCACTCCTGTTCAACATAGTTCTCGAAACACTGGCCAGAGCAATTAGACAGACGAAAGAAATTAAAGGCATAAAAATAGGAAAAGAAGAACTTAAATTATCACTATTTGCAGATGACATGATTCTATACCTAGCAGACCCAATATGG
Organism: Ictidomys tridecemlineatus; assembly: GCF_052094955.1. NCBI lineage: Eukaryota > Metazoa > Chordata > Mammalia > Rodentia > Sciuridae > Ictidomys > Ictidomys tridecemlineatus. The sequence continues at coordinate 15,889 of NW_027522795.1, read as the reverse complement.
TCTACAAAGAAACTGTTACAGCTAATAAATGAATTCAACAAAATGGCAGGTTATAAAATCAACACGCATAAATCAAAAGCATTCCTGTATATCAGCGACAAATCCTCTGAAATGGACATGAGGACAACCACCCCGTTCACAATATCCTCAAAAAGAATAAAATACTTGGGAATCAACCTAACAAAAGAGGTGAAAGACTTATACAATGAAAACTACAGAACCCTAAAGAGAGAAATTGAAGAAGACCTTAGAAGATGGAAAAATATACCCTGTTCATGGATAGGCAGAACTAACATCATCAAAATGGCAATATTACCAAAAGTTCTCTACAGGTTTAATGCAATGCCAATCAAAATCCCAATGGCATTTCTTGTAGAAATGGAGAAAGCAATCATGAAATTCATATGGAAGAATAAAAGACCCAGAATAGCAAAAACAATACTAAGCAGGAAGTGTGAATCAGGTGGTTTAGCGATTCCAGATTTCAAACTATACTACAGAGCAATAGTAACAAAAACAGCATGGTACTGGTACCAAAACAGGCGGGTGGACCAATGGTGCAGAATGCAATGGAGGAAGGATAGCATCTTCAACAAATGGTGCTGGGAAAATTGGAAATCCATATGCAACAAAATGAAATGAAATTGAATCCCTTTCTCTCGCCATGCACAAAAGTTAACTCAAAATGGATCAAGGAGCTTGATATCAAATCAGAGACACGGCATCTGATAGAAGAGAAAGTTGGCTACGACCTACATGCTGTGGGGTCGGGCTCCAAATTCCTCAATAGGACACCCATAGCACAAGAGTTAACATCTAGAATCAACAAATGGGACTTACTCAAACTAAAAAGTTTTTTCTCAGCAAAAGAAACAATAAGAGAGGTAAATAGGGAGCCTACATCATGGGACAAATCTTTACTCCTCACACTTCAGATAGAGCCCTCTTATCCAGAGTATATAAAGAACTCAGAAAATTAGACAATAAGATAACAAATAATCCCATCAACAAATGGGCCAAGGACTTGAACAGACACTTCTCAGAGGAGGACATACAATCAATCAACAAGTACATGAAAAAATGCTCACCACCTCTAGCAGTCAGAGAAATGCAAATCAAAACCACCCTAAGATACCATCTAACTCCAGTAAGATTGGCAGCCATTACGAAGTCAAACAACAATAAGTGCTGGCGAGGATGTGGGGAAAAGGGTACACTTGTACATTGTTGGTGAGACTGCAAATTGGTGCAGCCAATTTGGAAAGCAGTATGGAGATATCTTGGAAAGCTGGGAATGGAACCACCATTTGACCCAGCTATCCCCCTTCTGGGTCTATTCCCTAAAGACCTAAAAAGAGCATGCTACAGGGACACTGCTACATCGATGTTCATAGCAGCACAATTCACAATAGGAAGACTGTGGAACCAACCTAGATGTCCTTCAATAGACGAATGGATAAAAAAAATGTGGCATTTATACACAATGGAGTATTACTCTGCATTAAGAAATGACAAAATCATAGAATTTGGAGGGAAATGGATGGCATTAGAGCAGATTATGCTAAGCGAAGCTAGCCAAGCCCTAAAAAACAAATGCCAAATGTCTTCTTTGATATAAGGAGAGTAATTAAGAACAGACTAGGGAAGAAGAGCACAAGAAGAAGACCACCATTAAACAGGGTTGAGAGGTGGGAGGGAAAGGGAGAGAGAAGGGAAATAGCATGGAAATGGAACGAGACCCTCAGGTTTATACAAAATTACATACAAGAGCAAGTGAGGGGAAAGGGAAAAATAATACAAGGGGGAGGAATGAATTACAGTAGGGGGGGTAAAGAGAGAAGAGGGGAGGGGAGGGGAGGGGAGGGGGGATAGTAGAGGATAGGAAAGGCAGCAGAATACAACAGACACTACGATGGCAATATGTAAAGAAATGGAAGTGAAACTGATGTGATTCTGCAAGCTGTATAAGGGGCAATATGGGAGTGCATAACCCACTTGAATCAAAATGTGAAATATGATATATCAAGAACTATGTAATGGAGGGGTAAGACAAGATAATACAAATGGAAGAAATGATTTACAGTAGAAGGGGTAGAGAGAGAAAAGGGGAGGGGAGGGGAGGGGAGGGGGGATAGTAGAGAATAGGACTGACAGCAGAATACATCAGACACTAGAAAGGCAATATGTCAATCAATGGAAGGGTAACTGATTTGATACAGCAATCTGTATACAAGGTAAAGTTGGGAGTTCATAACCCGCTTGAATCAAACTGTGAAATATGATGTATTAAGAACTGTGTAAGGTTTTGAACGACCAACAATAAAAAAAATAAATAAATTAAAAAAAAAACTCTGCTCTCTGTAAGATCCATCTGAACCCCATTCTCTAACCGCTGCTCTCTGTAACAGTCCTTCTGCACCCCAGTCTCCAAACTCTGCCCTCTGTAACAGTCCTTCTGCACCCCAGTCTCCAAACTCTGCTCTCTGTAACATTCGTTCTGCACCTCATTCTCCAATCTATTCTCTCTGCAATAGTCTTTTTGCTCCCCAGTCTCCGAGATCTGCTCTCTGTAACAGTCCTTCTGTACCACAGTGTCCAAACTCTGCTCTCTGTTTTGGTTCTTCTACACTCCTGTCTCCAAACTCTGCTTTCTGTATCAGCCTGTCTGAACCCCAGTCTCCAACCTCTGTTCCCTGTATCCATCCGTTTACACCTCAGTGTCCAACTTGTGCTCTCTGTATGAGTCCTTCTGCATCCCAGTCTCCAACCTCTGCTCTCGGTAACAGTCCTAAACCGCAGTCTCCAAACTCTGCTCTCTTTAAAAGTCCTTCTGCACGCCAATTTCCAACCTCTGCTTCCTGTAACAGTCCTTCTACACCTCAGTCTCCAAACTCTGCTCTCTGTAACAGTCGTTCTACACCTCAGTCTCCAACCTCTGCTCCCTGTAACAGTCCTTCTTCACCTCAGTCTGAAACCTCTGCTCTCTGCATGATCCTTCTGCACCCCAGTCTCCAACCACTGCTCTCTATAACAGTACACCTGCACATCAGTCTCTAACCTCTACTCTCTGTAAGATCCTTCAGCAACCCAGTCTCCAAACTCTTGTCTCTATAACAGTCCTTCTGCACCCCACTCTCCAACCTCTTCTCTCTATAACAGGCCATCTGCACGCCAGTCTCCATACTCTTCTCTCTGTAGCAGGCCTTCTGCACCCCAGTCTCCAAACTCTGCTCTCTGCAATGATCCTTCTGCATCCCAATCTCCAAACTATGCTCTCTGCAATGATCATACTGCACCCCAGTCTTTAACCTCTGATCTCTGCAACAGTCCTTCTGCACCTCAGTCTCTAACTTCTGCTCTCTGTAAGATCCTTCTGCAACCCTTCTTCAAGCTCTGCTATTTGGAACAATCCTTCTGCACCCCAGTCTCCAAACTCTGTTCTATGTAACAGGACATCTGCACCTCAGTCTCCAACCTCTGCTCTCTGCAACAGTCCTTCTGCACTTCAGTCTCTAAATTCTGCTCTCTGCAACAGTCCTTCTGTACTGCATTCTCCAAACTCTACTCTCTGTAACGTTTTTTCTGCACCCCATACTAGAGTCTCTGCTTTCTGTATCAGTCCTTCTGCACCCCAGTCTCTAAATTCTGCTCGAAGTGTCCTTCTGCACCTTAGTCTCCAACCTCTGCTCTCTGCAACAGTCCTTCTACAACCCAGTCTTCAACATCTGGTCTCTGCAACAGTCCTTCTGCACCACAGTCTGAAAACTCTGCTGTCTGAAAAGAACCTCCTGCACCCCAGTCTCCTACCTCTGCTGTCTTTTACAATTCTTCTGCACATCAGTCTCCGTTATCTGTACGATCTTTCTGGACCACAGTCTCCAACGTCTGCTCTCTACAAGACTCCTTCTGCACCACAGTCTCCAACCTCTGCTCTCTGTAAGATCTTTCTGCAATCCAGTTTCCGAACTCTGCTCTTTCTAACATTCCTTCTCCACCCTCGTCGCCAACCTCTGCTTTCTACAAGGGTCCTGCGGCACCCCAGTCTCCAAACTCTGTCCTCTGCAACAGTTTTTCTGCTACCCAGTCTCCAATATCTGCTCTCTGTAACAGTCCTTCTTTACCGCATTCACCAAACTCTGATCTCTGTAATGGTCCTTCTGCACCCCAGGCTCCAACCTCTGCTTTCTGTATCAGTCCTTCTGAACCCGTCTCCAAACTCTGCTCTCTGTGTCTGTCCTTCTTCACCTCAGTCTCCAACCTGTGCTTTCTGCAGCAGTCCTTCTGTACCCAAGTCTCCCATCTCTGATCTCTGTAAACAGTCCTTCTATACCGTCATCTCCAAGATCTGCTCTCTGTAACGGTCCTTCTGCACCCCAATTTCAAACCTCTTCTTTCTGTAACAGTCTTTCTGCACCTCAGTCTTTAAACTCTGCTCTCCTTAACAGTCCGTCTATACCTCAATCTCCAACCTCTGCTCTCTGTAACAGTACTTCTGCACCTCAGTCTGAAACCTCTCCTCTGCACGATCTTTCTGCACCCCAGTCTACAACCACTGCTCTCTGTAACAGTCCACCTGCACCTTAGTCTCCAACCTCTGCTCTCTCTAAGATTCTTCAGCAACCCTTTCTTCAAAATCTGCTCTCTGTTCCAGTCCTTCTGCACCCCAGTCTCCAAAGTCCGCTATCTGCAACAGTCCTTCTGCATCCCAGTCTCCAACCTCTGCTCTCTGTAACAATCTTTTTGCACCTCAATCTCCAAACTCTGTACTCTGTAAGATCCTTCTCCAACCCAGTCTCAAAACTCTGCTCTCTGTAACAGTCTTTCTGCACACCAGTCTTCAACCTCTGCTCTCTGCACCGATCCTTCTTCACCCCAGTCTCCAACCTCTTCTCTCTGCAACAGTCCTTCTGAACACCAGTCTCAAACATCTGCTCTCTGCAACAGTCCTTCAGCAACTCAGTCTAAAAACTCTGCTCTCTGCAACGATCCTTCTGCACCTCAGTCTCCTACCTCTGCTCTCTGTAAGACCCTTTTGAAACCCAGTCTACAAACTCTGCTCTCTGTAAAAGTCCTTCTGCAGAATAGTTTTCAACCTCTGCTCTCTGTAACAGGAATTTTACAACCCAGTCTCGAACCTCTGCTCTCTGTAATAGGCCTTCAGAACCCCAGTCTCCAACCTCTTCTCTCTGCAATGATTTTTTTCAACCCCAGTCTCTAACCTCTGCTCTCGGCAACAGTCCTGCACCCTAGTCACCAGCCTCTGCTATGTGTAAGATCCTTATTCACTCCAGTCTCCAACCTCTTCTCTCTGCAACGATTCTTTTCCATCCCAGTCTCCAACATCTGCTCTCTGCAACAGTCATTTTGAATCCCAGTCTCTAAACTCTGCTCTCTGTAAGATCCATCTGAACCCCAGTCTCCAACCTCTGCTCTCTGTAACAGTCTTTCTCTACACCAGTCTCCAAATTCTGTTCTCTGTAACTTTCTTTCTGCACTTCAGTCTCGAAACTCTGCTCTCTGTAACAGTCCATCTGCACCTCAGTCTCTAAAATCTGCTCTCTTGAACGATCCTTCTGGAACCCAGTCTCCAACTTCTGCTCTGTGCAACAGTCCTTCTGCACCACAGTCTCCATCCTCTGCTCTCTGTAAGATCCTTCTGCACTCCAGTTTCTAAACTCTGCTCTCTGTAACATTCCTTCTCCACCCCACTCTCCAACTTCTGTCCTCTGCAACAGTCCCTCTGCTCCCCAGTCTCCGAGATCTGCTCTGTGTAACAGTCCTCCTGTACCACAGTCGCCAACCTCTGCTCTCTGTAAACGTCCTTCTACACCCCAGTTTCCAACCTCTGCTTTCTGTAACAGTCCTTCTGCACCTCAGTCTCAAAACTCTGCTCTCTGTAACAGTCCTTCTGCACCCCAGTTTCCAACCTCTGCTATTGATAAGAGTTCTATACCGCAGTCTTCAAACTCTGCTCTCTTTAATAATCCTTCTGCATCCCAATTTCCAAACTCTGCTTTCTGTAACAGTTCTTCTGCACCTGAATCTCCAAACTCTGCTCTTCGTAACAGTCCTTCTACACCCCAGTCTCCAAACTCTACTCTCTGCAACAGTCCTTCTGCACCCCAGTCTCCAACATATGCTCTCTCCAAAAGTTCTTCTGTACCTCAGTCTGAAAACTCTGCTGTCTGGAACGAACCTTCTGCACCCCAGTCTCCTATCTCTTCTCTTTTTAAGAGTCTATCTACACCTCGGTTTCCATCCTCTGCTCTATTTAACAGTCCTTCTGCACCTCAGTCTCCAAATTCTGCTCTTTTTAAGATCCTTCTGCACCACTGTCTTCAACCTGTGCTCTCTGTAACGGTCCTTCTACACCCCAATTTCCAACCTCTTCTTTCTGTAACAGTCCTTCTTCACCTCAGTCTCCAAACTCTGCTCTCTGTAACACTCCTTCTGCACTCCAGTCTCCAACCTCTGCTCTCTGCATTGGTACCTCTGCACCCCAGTCTCCAACCTTGTTCTATACAAAAGTCTGTACTGCAGTCTCCAACCTCTGTTCTCTGTAAGGGTCTTTTTGCAACCCAGTCTCCCACCTCTACTTTCTATATCAGTCCTTCTAGACCACAGTCTCCAAACTCTGCTCTCTGTAACCGTCATTCTGCACCTCACTCTGCAACCTCTGCTCTCTGAAACAGTCTTTCTGCAACCAGTCTTCAAACTCTTCTCTCTGCAAGAGTCCTTCTGCACTCCAGTCTCTAACCTGTGCTCTCTGTAACAGTCTTTCTGCACCTCAGACTCCAACCTCTGCTCTCCGCTACAGTCCTTCAGCGCCCCAACCTCCAAACTCTTCTCTCCGCCACAGTCCTTCTGCACCTCAGTGTCAAGACTCTGCTCTCTGTAAGATCCTTCTGAAACCCAGTCTCCAACCTCTACTTTCCGCAATGGTCCTTCTGTAAACCAATCTCCAACCTCTATTCTCTACAACAGTCATTCTACACCTCAGTCTCCAACGTCTGCTCTTTGTAAGAGTCTTTCAGTCTTCAACCTCTGTTCTCTGTAAGGGTCCTACTGCACCCCAGTCTTAAACCTCTGCTTTCTGTATCAGTCCTTCTGCACTGCAGTCTCCAAACACTGCTCTCTCCAAGGATCCTTCTGCACCTCAGTCTTCAACCTCTGCTCTCTCTAACAGTCCTTCTGTACCTCATTCTCCAAGCTCTGCTCTTTTTAAGATTCTTTTGCAACCAAGTCTCCAAACTCTGATCTCTGTAACTGTCCTTCTGCACCCCAGTCTCCAAGAACTGCTCTCTGTTACAGGCCTTCTTCACCCCAGTCTCTAACCTCTGCTGTATGTAACAGGTCTTTTGCACCCAGTCTCCAAAATCTTCTCTTTTCAATGATCCTTCTCCACCCCAGTCTCCAACCTCTGCTCTCTGGAAGATTTTTCTGTAGCCAGTTGCAAAATTCTTCTCTCTGTAACATTCCTTCTGCACCCCAGTCTCCAACCTCTGCTCTCTGCAATGGTCCCTCTGCACCCCAGTCTCCAACTTTATTCTCAAAAACAGTTCTTCTGTACCACAGTCTTCAACCACTTTTCTCTGTAAGGGTCCTTCTTCACCCAAGTCTCCAGACTCTGCTTTCTGTATTAGTGCTTCTGCACCACAGTCTCCAAACTCTGCTCTCTGTAGCAGTCCGTCTGCAGCTGACTCTGCAACCTCTGCTCTCTGCAACATTCTTTCTGCACCCCACTCTCCCATATCTGCTGTCTGCAACAGTCATTCTCCAACCCAGTCTCCAAACTCTGCTCTCTTCAAAAGTTTTTCTACACCCCAGTCTCCAACCTCTGCTTTCTGTATCAGTCCTTCTGCACCTCACTCTGTAACCTCTGCTCTCTGCAACAATTTTTCTGCACCCCAGTCTTCAACCTCTGCTCTCTGTAACAGTCTTTCTGTACTGCAGTCTCCAACCTCTGCTGTCTGTAACAGTCTTTCTGCACCCGAGTCTCCAAAATCTGCATAATGTATCAGTCATTCTGCACACCACTCTCCAAACTCTGCTCTCTGTAACAGTCCTGCTGCACCTCAGAATCCAACCTCTGTTCTCTGCAAAAGTACTTCTGCGCCCCAATCTTCAACCTCTCCTCTATGCAACAGTCCTTCTGCACCTCAGTTTCCAAACTCTGCTCTCTGTAGGATCCTTCTGAAACCCAGTCTCCAACCTCTGCTTTCTGCAATGGTCCTTCTGCACCTCACACTCCAACCTCTGTTCTCTGCAACAGTCTTTCTACACGCCAGTCTCTATATTCTGCTCGCACCACCGATCCTTCTGCACTCAAGTCTCCAAAATCTGCTCTCTGCAACAGTCCGTCTCCACCCCAGTCTCCAAACTCTGCTCTCTCCAACAGTCCTTCTGCACCTCAGTAACCAACCTCTGCTCTCCTTACAGTCTTTCTTTACCTCAGACTCCTAACTCTGCTTTCTGCAACCGTCCTTCTGCACACCAGTCTTTAACCTCTGCTCTCTGCAACGATCCATCTGCACCCTAGTCTCAAAACTCTGCTCGCTGCAACAGTTCTTCTGAACCCCAATCTGCAACATCTGCTCTCTGCAACAGTTCTTCAGTACCTCAGTCTTAAAACTCTGCTCTCTGCAATAATCCTTCTGCACCCCAGTCTCCAACCTCAGCTCTCTTTTACAGTCTTTCTATACCTCAGTCTCCAACCTCTGCTCTATGCAACAGTCCTTCTGCACACAAGTCTCCAACATCTTCTCTCTGAAACAGTCCTTCTACACCCCAGTCTCCAACCTCTGCTCTCTGCAACAGTACTGCTAGACCCCAGTCTCCATACACTGCTCCCACCAACGTTCCTTCTGCACCCCAGCCTCCAACGTCTGCTCTCTGAAAAACTTTTTCTACACCGCAGTCTCCAAACTCTGCTCTTTGCAACAGTCCTTCTACACCCCAGTCTCCATACTCTACTCGCCCCAACAATCCTTCAGCACCCCAGCCTCCAATGTCTGCTCTCTGAAAAACTTTTTCTACACCGCAGTCTCCAAACTCTGCTCTCTGCAACAGTTCTTCTGCACCCCAGTCTCCATCCTCTGCTCTCTGCAACAGTCCTTTTGGATCCCAGTCTCCAACATTTGCTCTAGGCAACAGTTCATCTCCACCCCAGTCTCCAAAATGTGCTCTATATAATAGACCTTCTGTACTGCATTCTCCAAACTCTGCTCTCTGTAAGGGTACTTATACACTCGAGTCTCCAACCTCTGCTTTATGTATCAGTCCTTCTGCACACCAGTCTCCATCCTGTGCTCTGTGTAACTGTCCCTCTGCACCTTAGTCTCCAACCTGTGCGCTCTGCTCCAGTCCTTCTAGACCCCAGTCTCCAACCTCTGCTCTCTGTAACAATCTTTCTGCTCCTCAGTCTCCAACCTCTGTTATCTGCAACAGTCTTTCTGCACCTGAGTCTCCAACCTCTACTCTCTGTAACAGTCCTTCTACACCTCAGTCTCCAATCTCTGCTCTATGTAAGATCCTTCTGCAACCCAGTCTCCAAACTCTGCTCTCTGTAACAGTTTTTTGGCACCTCACTCTTCAAACTCTGCTCTCTGTAAAAGACCTTCCGCACCCCAGTCTCCAACCTCTGCTCTCTGTATCAGTCTTTCTGCACCCAAGTGTCCAACCTCTACTCTCTGCAACGATCACTCTGCACCCCAGTCTCCAACCCCTTCTCGCTGCAACAGTCCTTGTGCAACCCAATCTCCAACATCTGCTCTCTGCAACAGTTCTTCTGTACCTCAGTCTGAAAACTCTGCTCTCTGCAATAATCCTTTTGCACCAGAGTCTCCAACCTCTGCCCTGTGTAACAGTCCTTCTGTACCTCAGTCTACAACTTGTGATCTGTATCAGTCCTGCACCACTGTATCCCACATCTGCTCTCTGTAACTGTCCTACTTCACCTCAGTCTTCAACCTCTGCTCTGTTTAACAGTCCTTCTGCACCCGAATGTCAACCTCTGCTATCTGCAAGGATCCTTCTGAATCCCAGTTTCCAACATCTGCTCTCTGCAACAGTCCTTCTGCACCCAAGTCTATAACATCTGATCTCTGCAACAGTCCTTCTGCACCTCATTCTAGAAACTCTGCTGTCTCCAACGATCCTTCTGCACCCCAGTCTCCTAACTCTGCTGTCCATAACAGTCCTTCTGCACCTCAGTCTCTAAACTCTGCTCCACGTAACATCCTTCTGAAACAAGTCTCCAAATTCTGCTCTCTGTAACACCCTTCTGCAACCCAGTCTCCAACCTCTGCTCTCTGTAAAAGGCCTTCTGCAACCAGTCTCCACACTCTGCTCTCTGTATAAGTCCTTCTGCACCCCAGTCGCAAAATTTCTGCTCTTTGTAACAGTCCTTCTGCAGCTCAGTTTCCTACATCTGCTCTCTTCAATATTCCGTCAGCCCCCCAGATTATAAATTCCGGTTTCTGCCACAGTCCTTCTACACCCCAGTCTCCAACCTCTGGTTTCTGCAACAGTCCTTCTGCACCCCAGTCTCCAAACTCTGCTCGCTGTAACAGTCGTCTGCACCTCACTCTCGAACATCTGCTCTCTGTACGTTCCTTCTGAAACTCAGTCTCCAAACTCTTCATTCTGTAACAGTCCTTCTGCACGCCTTCTCTTATCTCTCCTATCCATAACAGGCCTTCTGCACCCCAGTCTCCAACCTCTGCTCTCTGTAACACTCCTGCTTCACCTCGGTCTACAATCTCTGCTCTCTGTAATATCCTTCTGCAACCTTGTCTAAAAACTCTGCTCTCTGTAACAGTCCTTCTTCACCTCAGTCTCCAAACTCTGTTCTTTGCAACACTCCTTATGCACCCCAGACGCCAACCTCTACTCTCTGTAACAGTCCTTCCGTACCGCAGTCTCCAAACTATTCTCTCTGTAATGGTCCTTCTGCACCCCAGTCTCCAACCTCTAATTTCTGTATCACTCTTTCTGCACTCCCGTCTACAAACTCTGCTCTATGTAACAGTCCTTTTTCACCTCATATCCAAACTCTGCTATCTGCGACAATCCTTATGCACCCCAGTCTCCAACCTCTGCTGTCTGCAAAATTCCTTCTGCACCCCAGTCTGCAACGTGTGCTCTGTGTAACAGTCCTTCTGCAGCCCAGTCTCCAACTCTGCTCTCTGCAATGATCCTTCTTTACCTCAGTCTTAAACCTCTGCTCTCGGCAACAGGCCTCCTGTATTGCAGTCTCCAAACACTGCTGTCTGTAATGGTCCTTATGCACCTCAGTGCCCAAACTCTGCTTTCTGTATCATTCCTTCTTCACCCCAGTCTCCAACCTCTGCTATCTGCAACAGTCTTCTGCACCTCAGTCTCCAAATTCTACTCTCTGCAAAAGTCCTTCTGCACCCATGTCTCCAACACCTGCTACCTGCAATAGTCCTTCTTCACCCCAGTTTCCAAACTCTGCTATCTGCAACAGTCCTTCTACACACCAGTCTCCAAACTCTTCTCTCTGTAACAGTCCTTCTGCACCTCAGTCTCCAAATTCTGCTCTCTGCAACAGCCCTTCTGCACTCAAGTCTCCAAACTCTGCTCTCTGCAACAGTCCTTCTACACAACAGTCTTCAACCTCTGCTGTGTGTAACAGTCTTTCTGCACCCCTGTCTCCAACGTCTGCTCTCTGTAACAGTCCTTCTGCACCATATTCTTCCACCTCTGCTCTCTGTTACAGTCTTTGAATACCGCAGTCTCCAACCTCTGCTCTCTGTAACGGTCCTCTGCACCCCAATTTCCAATCTCTGCTTTCTGTAACAGTCCTTCTGCACGTCAGTCACCAAACTCTGCTCTCTGTAACCATTCTTCTGCACCTCAGTCTCCATCTCTGCTTTCTGTAACAGTCGTTCTGCACCTCAGTCTAAACCCTATTCTCTCTGCACGATCCTTCTGCACCCAATCTCCAACCACTGCTCTCTGTAACAGTCGTCCTGCACCTCAGTCACCAAACTCTGTTCTCTGTAAGATCCTTCTGCAACCCAGCCTCAAACTCTGCTCTCATATAACACTCTTTTCTCCAACCCAGCTTCAAAGTCTGCTCTCTATAACAGTCCTTATACAACCCAGTCTCCAACCTCCGCTCTCTGTAGCAGGCCTTCTGCAACCCAGTCTCCAAACTCTGCCCTCTGAAAACAGTCCTTCTGCACCCCAGGCTCAAATTAAAAAGGTTCTGCACCGCAAAGGAGGCAATTAGAATATGAAGAGAGAACCTACGGAAAGAGAGAAAATCTTTATGAGGTGCTTTTCTAAAAGAGGATAAATATTCAGAATATTAATAAAGAACTCAAAAAACTTAACATAAAACTAACAATTAATAAATAACCCAATTATCAAATAACCCAATTACCAAATGGGAAACTAAATGAACTAAAACAGACACGTCTTAGAAGAAAATATGTGTGTGGCCAACAAATATATGAAAATACTTGCAAGTCAAAACTACCCTGAGATTTCATCTCACTTCCAGTGACAAAGGCAACCCCAAGAATACAAAGAGAAATGAGTGTGACAAGGAGAAAATTGGAGAGAAAGGAGCACTCTCACCCTGTTGGTGGGCATGTAAATCAGCACAACCACCACGGATATCGGGATGGAGGCTCCTCAGGAGTAGCCATGGATCACCCTGCGACCAGCTCTACCTCGGCTTGGTATTTATCACAGTGGATCGAAGTCATCATACTATAATGACACATACATACCCATGAACCAGCCGAGGTGACATCAGTGGACGAATGGATAAAGAACATCTGGTATATGCACACTGGAATTTCATTCAGCCATAAAGAAGAAACAATTATGTCATGCTGGAAAATAAATGGATCTTCAGAACATTAGGGAAATTAAGCAACTCAGAAAGTTAAGGGCCATAATGTTTTTTCTCTGTTTAAGCTAGAGGGGAAAGGAAGGAAAGTTGGGAAGGGAGTCTCATCATGAAAGTTGAAGGAAGATCAGTAGAGTAAAGGCACCAGGGAAGGAGGTGAGGAAAAGGGAAATATTGGAATGATATTGGCCAAAGTTCATGGTTATTTTGCAACCTCAGCTCTCTGTAACAGGCCTCCTGTACTGCAGTCTCCAAATTCTGCTCTCTGTAATTTTCCTTATGCACCACAGTCTCCGACCTCTGCTTTCTCTATCAGTCCTTCTGCACCCCAGTCTCCACCTGTGCTCTCTGTAACAATCCTTCTGCACCCCAGTCTCCAACTCTGCTTACTGTATCAGGTCCATCTGCTCCCCAATCTTTAACATCTTCTCTCTGCAACAGACCTTCTCCACCAAATCTTCAACTTCACCTCTGCCTCTGTAACAGTCCTTCTGTAACCCAGTCTCAAACTCTGCTCTCTTCAACAGTTCTTCTGCACCCCAATGTGATCCTGTGCTCTATGCTACCAGGGGTCCAGCCTCTGCTCTCGGCAACAGTCCCTCTGCAACACAGTTTCCAACCTCTACTCTCCTTAATAATCCTTCTGCACCCCAGTCTCCGGCCTCTGTTCTTTATAACAATCCTTTTGCACCCCAGTCTCAAAAATTTTGCTCTCTACAACGAACCTTCTGCACCCCAGTCTCTAAACTCTGCTCTCTGTAACAGGCTTTTTGCACCCAAATCTCCCACCTCTACTTTCCTGTAACAGTCCTTTAGCACCTCAGTCTCCAACCTCTTCTCTCTGCAACAGTCCTTTTGCACCTCAGTCTCCAGACTCAGCTCTCGGCATCGAGCTGTCTGCACCTAAGTCTCGAAACTCTACTCTCTGAAAAAGTCCTTCTGCACCCCGGGCTCAAACCACTGCTGTCTGCAACAGTCCTTCTGCACACCAGTCTCCAACATCTGCTCCCTGTAACAATCCTTCTGCACCCCAGTGTCCAACCCTGCTCTCTTGCAATGATCCTTTTGCACCCCAGTCTCCACCTCTTCGTCTCTGTATCAGTCCATTCTGTACCTCAGTCTCCAAACTCTGGTCTCTGCAAAAGTCCTTCTGCACCCCAGTCTCCAATCTCTGCTGCCTTGCAAAAAGTCCTTCTACACCATAGTCTCAAACCTTGTTATCTGCAAGAGTCTTTCTGCAACCCCAGTCTCCAACCTCTGCTCTCTGTAACAATCCTTCTGTACCTCAGTCTCTAACCTCTACTCTCTGTAACAGTCCTTCTGCATCACAGTCTACAAACTCTGCTCTCTGCAACAGTCCTTCAAAACCACTGTCTCAAATTCTTGTTCCTGCAACAGTACTTCTACACCCCAGTCTCCATCCTCTGCTATCTGCAACAGTCCTTCTGCACCTTAGTCTCCAACCTCTGCTCTCTGCAACGAACCTACTTGATCCCAGTCTCCAACATCTGCTCTATGCAAAAGTCCTTCTGCACCTCAGTCTGAAAACTCTGATCTTCAAGGAGACTTCTTCACCTCAGTTCCCAAACTCTGATCTCTGCAATGGTCCTTCTGAACCCCAGTATCCAACCTCTGCTCTCTGTAACAATCCTTCTGCACCCCAGTCTCCAACATCTGGTCTCTAAAAAAGTCCTTCTGCACCCCAGTCTCCAACATCTGCTCTCTGCAACAGTCGTTCTGCACCTCATTCTAAAAACTCTGCTGTCTGAAACGATCCTTGTGCACCTCAGTCTCCAAACTTGGCACTCTGTAACAGTCCTCCTGTAGTGTAGTCTCCAAAATCTGCTCTCTGTAATGGTCTTTCTGCACCCCAGTTTCTAACCTTTGCTTTCTGTATCAGTCTATCAGCACCCCAGTCTCCAACCTCTGCTCTCTGTAACAGTCCTTCTGCACCTCAGTCTCCAAACTCTGCTGTCTGCAACACTCCTTCTGCAACAAAGTCTCAAACCTCTGCTTCCTGCAACAGTCCTTCTGCACCCCTTCTCCAAACTCTGTTCTCTGTAACAGTCCTTCTGCACCACAGTCTCAATACTCTGCTTTCCACAACGAACCTTCTGCACCCCAGTCTCCTTCCTCGGCTCTCTGCAACAGTCCTTCTCCACCCCAGTCTCCAACCTATGCTCTCTGTAACAGTCCTCTTGTAGTACACTCTCAAAAATCTGCTCTATGTAACGGTCATTCTGCACCCCAGTCTCCAAACTCTGCTCTCTGTAACAGTCCTTCTGCACCTCAGTCTGAAATCTCTGTTCTCGGCAAGGATCCTTCTGCACCCCATTCTCAAAACTCTGCTCTCTGTAACAGGTCTCTCTGCACCCCATTCTCTAACATCTCCTCTCTGTAACAGTGCTTGTGTACTTCAGTCTACAAACTCTGCTCTCTGCAACAATCCTTCTGCACCCCAGTTCCAAAACTCTGCTTACTGTATCAGTCAATCTGCACCACAATTTACAACACCTGCTCTCTGTAAGAGTCTTTCTTCACTCAGTCTACAAACTCTGCTCTCTGCATCAGTTCTTCTGCACCCTAATCTCAACACCTTCTCTCTGCAACCGACCTTCTGTAACAAATCTTCAACCTCTGCCTCTGTAACAGTCCATCTGTAACCCAGTCTCCAAACTCTGCTCTCTGCAACAGTCTTTCGGCACCCCAATGTGACACCTGTGCTCTCCGCTACAGTCCTTATACACCCCCAGTGTCCAGCCTCTGCTCTCTGCAACACACCCTCAGCAACCCAGTCTCCAACCTCTAATCTCCTTAACAATCCTTCAGCACCTCAGTCTCCAACCTCTGCTCTCTGCAATGATCCTTCTGCACCTCAGTCTTCCAAAAACTACTCTCTGTAAATGTACTTCTGAACCCCTTGTCCAAACTCTGCTCTCCGTAACAGGCCTTCTGCATCCCAGTCTCCAAACTCTGCTTCTTTATAACAATCCTTCTGCACCCCAG